>NC_057806.1:545353342-545353837 GCF_018294505.1 Triticum aestivum | reverse complement strand
TGGATCAGATGATGGCGAGGTTCGTGCATCGTCACCCCCCATTGGGACATCATATTTGGGGTTGTACACTGGCTGGAGGGATAAGTGTTTGGCTTGGTGGCTGGGCGCAGGCCTCCGTATACTTCTCGTGCAGTGACCAAGGTAGAGCGGCGTACAATCTACAGTATTGATGACGGCGTGTCTTGGCGGCAAGGTGCAACAGGGTCTCGGTGCTGGATACCGTTCGATGGACGCGCGCAGGAGGCGCGCGCTATTTGTCGTCGTGGTGGCGCTGACGGCGGAAGGGTCTGGCAAGATCACTGCATTGATTGCTGTTGAAGATGAGACTGTAGAAGATGGTGGCGGATTCTACAACGTGCCCATGTGTTGCATGCCGAGGGTCTGCTAGACCGGTTGGTGCTCCCGGCTAGCCAGCGGGTGGCTTGGTGAGGCCAGCGGATTTCCTGGTGTGTGTGGTGGTCAAGGCACATCATCAATCTTGTAGGTAGGGCGACA
>NC_057806.1:545339942-545352369 GCF_018294505.1 Triticum aestivum | reverse complement strand
CTGTTATCAGCGATGAAGTTTACCTACTTTATGTAGTTTGACTTTAGACAAATCTTATATGCGGTGTAAAAAGAACCGGAAAGAGTACTTCACATTCCCTTTTCTTCGGTTGTTTCTAATTTGACTGCAAGACTGCGAGTGCAGCTCTGAGATCATTTTCTGATTCTTGGTGATTTGTAGGAATGCTACTACTCTGCAATGTTCATATCTAATTCATTTTTTTTATTGAAGGCGACTAGAAAAACACTTGTACTGTGAGAGATTCTTGAAGCTGATATCTGGTTATTGCGAAATAACAAGGAATCCTTGACACCGCAGTAATATTTCTTTATGATAGGTATGCATTTTATCGAGCTATTTTCTTCTTTGGTCATGACATGCTATTAAAATCCCAAACAAGGCACCATCACCGCATGTACTCGCACCCAGGCTACACCAACCGTCATAAATAAAACCATCTCCTTCGCTTCCTAAGATCAATTTCTCAAGAGGAACATCTCACGCAGCCATCTATGACCTCTTTGTCGATATATATGTGTGATTTTGTAACCCATGATATGTTTGAGGAAATGCCCCTGGAGAGATTATCATGCAGAGCATACAAACGTTTGATTAAATTTTGCTTGGTTCTTTAGAACAATACTGTCGGCATATCAACAATAAGGGTACCCTGAGTCACCTGCCAAATGAGCCAGCCCCCAAAAAACAATCAAGTAAAATAAGAAACATAAAGGGTTTTTCAGCGTTGCCCCGTTAAAGATGAAGGCCACATGTGTTGTACACAGATCTATTGTGTGTATTTACTATCATATAAATAAATATAAATGACACAAACAATCCAAGCGAAGGATGTCAAGACGTCAGCCCTGGTGTCATAAGGATGGTGCCCGAAACCCCGAGCATCAACCTCCCAGGCTCGCGTGCGCAGGAAGGTCACTCTCTCTACGAATGGAGAACCTCGCCGCTGCAGGCCTACGTAAACCGTCATCATCACAACGAACAGGTTGGACGGGTACCTCAGGCTGATCAGGTGCAAACCCTATCGATCAGGTGAAAGCGACAGGACCATACAACCTTTTTGATCAAGGGAGTGGTGCGTCGCGTCACATCAAGCAGGACAATTGTTAGAATAAATCCGAGGCATACCGTCGATCATCCAAGGACCAAGCAATCACACGAGCACGACACCGAGATTTGTTAACGAGGTTCACCGATATGGCTACATCCCCGGGGCTTGACTACGGGCGCTCCTCGCCGTGACACCGTCACAATACCGCACACCGGCCACCCGGGCGCCGGCACATGCCGCCGGCTCCCCCTTGCGCGCCTGTGCTATTATGTTGGCATATGTTACATCGTGTGTCTAATACCGCTATATATGAAAGGCCTAGGATACAAGTGTCCTATTAGGACACAACTCCACATTCTATATAAACACAATACAACTCCTAGTTCAACTGTAACCTACCTTGTACACAATATTCGACACAACTCTAACAAACTCCACCTTCACGAATATTTTCCACCACCTTGAATCTGATACCAGATGTAGCTATATCGGTGAACCTCGTTAACAAATCTCGGTGTCATACTCGTGTGATTGCTTGGTCCTTGAGTGATCGACCATATGCCTCGGATTTATTTTAACAAGTGATATCATGAGCAAGGTTGAAAAGGTCCGGCAGGCGGTCGAGTTGATCTGAAAGGAGGAGGTTTTGAAGAGATCGTGATTGTAGAAGCTGGTCGGTGGCTAGTCGGCGGGATCTTTGGCGATCGCGCGGGACAAGACAGGAGAGAGCAGCAAGACGATCTGGGCCAAAAACAGAAGTGATCGGTTCGCAGGAAGTTATCGGCGAGATCGAAGTTCTCGGCGCTTCGCGGTGGTGGCGGAACGTGCAGGCGGCACGCGCTGTGCAGCCGTGCGCACAGGTGGCTGAAGCCAAGGCGGGGGCTAGCGTGGTCCATAGGACGTGGGCTGGCCCATGTGGGGCAGCGCAGGCAGGCCTAGGCGGAGTCGGCCGATAGCAAGTTGGAACTGGAGGGCTACTTACGTGAGATTTGTTTGGAAACAAAAGGAGACCGAGTCTCCATACTCTATATGACACAGAAAGGCAAAGCAAAGCTAGCTTCTTGGGGTTGAGCCAAGGGAGTAGATCATGTGAAGACCAGCTAGTTGAAATTGCCAGTAGTATGTGGAGGTTTTGTTTGTGTACTTGGGGAATCGTGTGTAAAGCTCGGATAATTTTTCGCATGGTCAGCCACACAAAGGACTATGGCGTCAATGGGTACCAGGTTTGAGGTAGAGAAGTTGACTGGACTGGAAACCTTGGGTTATGGCAGACAAAGGTGAAAGATTTGTTGGTGCAATAGAGATGCTTGAAGGAGTTACGGGAAGTCATGTCAGCTAAGATGGAATTATCAGGTGATGGATGGAGATTCGGACAAGACGATTTGGGAGCCTTGAGTGTGTCGTACAGTCCAATAAGATCGGCTTGGTCGGACAAGCTAGTCTGACGGATCGACGCGAGTCGGTTGGTACAGAGGACGGTGGTGAGATCGGCAACGACGACGTAGGAGCATGATGTTGATGGTGACCGACTTCTGGGGCGTGGAAACACGTGGCACAGGCCCCGAGGGCTTGTGCAGCTTCGACAAGACTATGGCGCGGGGTTGATTCTAGGTGATGTATACACGGAGCTTGAAGTCGACGGGGCGCGAGGGTGGACTGATCATCTACCATGGAGTCATGTTGAATGTGAAGCTGGATTGAGGGGCTACGATGTAAGGATCCAGGGAATCGAAGCCTATTCAGCAAAGGGGAAAAGCATGGGACACACAGTTTGGACTGGAGCCCAGTGGTCTGATGAAAGTGTGAAACTCGTCATCGATCGGTTATGATTGGTGGTACTCTGCAGTGGGGGTTGAGTGGTGTGGGTTCGCGATCCTTGAGACTCGACCGGGACAGCGGAGGCTCGACGCAGTAATAACGACGAGGCGTGCAGTACGCACGGGACATGGAGACGGGCCAGGGCTCTGGTGGTCATACATGTGATGAGACAACTGTGAATTTGACTTGAGATGACTACAAGCAATGGTGAAATTCCTTCAAGTTTCAAACAGGCTGTCAAGAAAGGAGCGGTGATGTTGAGTTCAGGTAACTCTTATGTGTGATACCCAATATGTGAGTTGTTCACTTTCACGCAGGTCAGTGATCAATGTGTGATGGCATTGAACGGATACTCTAAAAGTTGGGAGCGCAAACTAGAGTAATGTGGAACTTAATTTCGTTCGAGTGTTGACTCTGGTCAAGAAAAGAAGGGACTACAAGTTGCAGGTGGAGTCATATAGAGTCTTTGGAGTAGCAGCGGTACTCATGGGATAAGCTCAAATCCAATGTACATGGAAGTTTGACGCAGTGACAAATTCAAGGTGGTGGAGAATATTCGCCAAGGTGGAGTTTGTTAGAGTTGTGTCGAATATTGTGTACAAGGTAGGTTACAGTTGAACTAGGAGTTGTATTGTGTTTAAATAGGATGTGGAGTTGTGTCCTAATAGGACACTTGTATCCTAGACCTCTCATATATAACGGGAGTAGACACATGAAGTAACATATGCCAACATAATAGCATAGGCGCGCAAGGGGGAGCCGTCGGCGTGTGCCGGCGCCCGGGTGGCCGGTGTGCGGTATTGTGACGGTGTCACGGGGAGGAGCGCCCGTAGTCAAGCCCCGGGAATGTAGCCATATCGGTGAACCTCGTTACAAATCTCGGTGTCATGCTCGTGTGATTGTTTGGTCCTCGGATAATTGACGGTATGCCTCGAATTTATTCTAACAACAAAGACAAGCAGGACAATGACAAGCGGGACCCAGGCATCTACCAAAAGCACTTGAGTACCTGACACTCTGCAGTATCAGCTTATCTTCTGAACCGTAAACAAATGCACATCTGCAAGATGGACGCCGACCTTCAACTAGTATTTGTTCACACATACTAAACCGACTATTATGGTGTCCCCATGCCTATATAAGGGGAGGACCGAGGTCATTTTAAGACAAACGATTGAGCTATCACACACACATGCACACACCAGTTAACACTACTCCCATTCCGAGCATCACCAGAAGGCGATAGTACATCAAACTTAGCCGAGTAGAGATAGGAGTGCTCGGGCACTCAAGCTAGGACTCCAACCACCACCGATGACACGCCGAGCACCCCGTTTGCAACACAACAACACTTTAACCTCCATTTTCATATCAACGAAGAACAGGACATAGGATTTTATGCTATCAATGGCGGCCTGAACCTATATAAAAATCCTTGTGTCCCTTGTGATTTTCTCAGAAGGAAGCCGTGCGTTTTAGCCTCTCGTTGAACTCAAAATTACAAGGTATCTTTGATCCTTGATGTCCTGAGTTTACGCTCCCGACAAATACCCTTTCTTTGTGTGTGTGTTTTGTCTCAATTTGTTGTTAAGAAAATCTTGAAATTTGATATAGTCTTAGAGGTATGAAGTAATCTACGCTTTGCTACCTTTGTAACAAAGCATATATCTCGTAAAAAAAGCTTTCTAGCATATGGATATGAAAAAAATAGTACTAATGCCTAAAGTTGAAGCAATTTCAACTCCGCTGCTGGTTGTTGCCTGATACTGGTATGGAATGCTTATTAGGTTAGTAATTAGCTTGAGCCTGGGTTTCTCATTGCTACCTAAATGAGGATAATGCGTCATGCTTGTATTTAGAGAGCCAAGCTTCTCTTCGTTCTATACTCTCACCCAGTCTACACCAACCGTCATCTCACGCATGCCATCTGTGACCTCTTTGTCGATGTATATGTGTGATTTTGTAGCCCACGATACTTTTGAGGAAATGCCCCAGATGAGATTGCAGAGCATACACGTTTGTTTTTGCTTGATTTTTCAGAACAATGCCCTTTCTTGTGTGTGTTTTCTCAGTTTGTTGTTGAGAAACTCTTGAAATTTGACATAGTTTTACAGGTATGAAGTAACCTGTGCTTTGCTACCTTGTAATGAAGCATACCTCATAAAAAAGCTTTTTAGCATATGGATATGAAGAAAAAAATAGTACTAAGGCCTAAAGCTGAAGTTATGTCAGCTCAGCTGTTGGGTGTTGTCTGATATTGGTATGGAATGCTCATTAGGTTGTACCCACAGAATTCTTGATTTTAATTAGCTTCCTGGGCCTGGGTTTCCCATTGGTACCTTCTGTTATTCTTTACCGCCCCTACAAATGTATGGTGATTAATACTCAAATAGAACTTCTCTCTGTCCGTGTCTTGCACCCGGGGCGCAATCTAGTCATTCTAAAAGCTAGAGGTTGGTTTATCTTGCAGGTGTTGTAAAAAAAATAAGAATGGGCAAAAGACCAAATCCTGGTGATATTTGTGGATTGGGTATGTCCCTCTTTGTAGAAAATATGCCAGTGCTTCTTTATAACCTTACTTTGAGTACTGACATGATGTTTTCAATTGTTTTGGAGGGAGACTTGGGCAGAGCATTAGATTTAGGAGAATAGTTTGGGGTGGAAGTGGCAGAATTCAGGTTGAGAGCAGCATTCCAGGTCCAAGAGTTTCAAATCGATGTATGCTACTCCTACTCTACTTTGAGAGCGGCATGGCACAGGTTGGGTGCCCATACAAAGAACTCTGGTTCATCCGGGTCCCCTGGAAGTTATCTTTGCTTGATGCTTAGAAAAAGTATATATATTAAGGATGATAATGTGCTTAAGAAGAGGCTTGCAGGATAAATGTTAAAGGTATTTTGTCGGCTTATGAGGAGGGAACTGGACAACTATTAAGTCCGGATAAATGTTCCGTCTTATTTGACAAAAAAAATGCTTTATGGAGGACCAGGTGTCCATCCTGGTTATCCTTAAACTCACCATCGATGGATTTGAGGACAAATATATGTGCTTGCCTGTACCAGAAGGCCGTATGAAGGTGGGTAAGTTTCAATCCACCAAAGGTAAATCACTCAAGCGTGTTTCAGATTGGATTGAAAAATATGCTTCAAGCGGGGTGAAAGAAATCCAGATCAAGTCTGTTGTTCAGGCTTTACCGGTTTATACAATGGGTATTTTTAAATTCTCTGATTTATTGTGTGAGGAGTTATCCCAGATTATCAGGAATTTTTGGTGGGGCGATGAAGAGAATAGGAAAAGAACACATTGGCTGGCTTGGGATAAGATGACAAGACCAAAAAGTGAAGGGGGTATGGGATTTCGCAATCTTCAGCTTTTTAATCAAGCGCTTTTGGCAAAACAAGCTTGGCGTCTTTTGGTTTTTCCAGACCCTCTGTGTGCAAAGTTGATGAAAGCTAAATATTATCCTCATGGGCATCTTATTGATATCGTTTTCCCTCAAGATACATCCTTTCTTGGCAAGGAATTATGCATGGCCTCGAACTGCTAAAAAAGGTATCATATGAAGAGTGGCCGATGAGACTAGTATAAATATTTGGAGGGATAATTGGATCCTTGGAGAATCTGGTCTTCAAATCTCTGCTAAGAAGAACAGAACTAGGATCAAATGGGTGTCCGAGTTATTCTTGAGTGGGACTAGGAGATGGGATGAACACCTGATCAGGCATCTATTTCTTATCAATGATGCAGAGGAGATCCTAAAGTTGCGCACTCTTAGAATGGGCGAGGGAGATATTATTTCTTGGCAGTGCACCATGAGAAAAGCAGTTTGTTCTCAGTGAAGAGTGTGTAGTGTATAGACTGGCACTGAATCTTAAGGACCCGAAGATCGATTTAGGCAATTCTAATGATGCCATTGAAGGAACTATGCCCTAGAGGCAATAATAAAGTTGTTACTTTATATTTCCTCATATCATGATAAATGTTTATTATTCATGCTATAATTGTATTAACCGGAAACTTGATACATGTGTGGATACATAGACAAAACACAGTGTCCCTAGTAAGCCTCTACTAGACTAGCTCGTTAATCAAAGATGGTTAAGTTTCCTAGCCATAGACATGTGTTGTCATTTGATGAACGGGATCATATCATTAGGAGAATGATGTGATGGACAAGACCCATTTGTTAGCTTAGCATAATGATCGTTAAGTTTTATTGCTATTGGGACATATACATATTCCGTTGACTATGAGATTATGCAACTCCCGGATACCGGAGGAATACCTTGTGTGCTATCAAACGTCACAACGTAACTGGGTGATTATAAGGATGCTCTACAGGTATCTCCGAATGTGTTTGTTGGGTTGACATAGATCGAGATTAGGATTTGTCACTCTGAGTATCGGAGAGGTATCTCTGGGCCCTCTCGGTAATGCACATCATTGGAAACCCCTTTCGTATCGACTCCGAACACTCCAAGCAGATGGATCCGGTGGAGCTTTCGTCCTTAAACGAGCTCCTAGATCGCATCGCCGCCCTGTGGGTCGCTGCAGACTACGACCGAATTGGGCTTAAACCCGATCAGAGAGAAATCAAATCTCCACCGATCACCCACCAGATAACGGTAGTCGAAGAGCGAGTCGACAACTCTTCCTCCATATTAAGGATGGACTATGTCCGGATCTCCGGTCTCGAAGAGCCGGACACCTACCCGCGAGGTGATGCATCCTACCCTCCGAACATAGAATCAGACGACGGGCCTAAAAAATTAGTGGACATCCCGGAGCCCGATCTGCTAAGTTCGGAAGACCTTCAGACTCCGGGTCCAAAACTGGGGCAGGGTTCAGATTTAAATCCACCCACCCACCCGAATACAAGCGCTCTCATGAGCATAAAACATCAGTCTCAGAAAACGGTCCACTTCTCGGCCAGATTCCTTCTTGTCAAAAACAAGATTAAAGATTGCCGCGACGAGGAAGCGATCTCAGTGTTCCGCAAAAATTGCAGGGACGAAGGAATCCTTAACGCCATCAACCGCCATCGCATCTTACACTTCGCTGACTTGGCAACTATCGTACAGAAGTACAGTGCAATGGAAAGCGCCTGGAAAACTCAAGCAACTCATTGGGAATCATCGGTCCCCACTCAAACCCTCATTCAGGAGAAAAGGGTGCGCCCTTGCAACACGCCCGGCTCAATAGCAAAGAAATACAAGTCCAGTATGGGGCACGGAACCGTTCTGGAAGGATGGCTCGATGGGCCATGCAAAATACACGCAACACCGGATAACATACCAACACATAGCCTTAGAGCATGTTGGATACTCCGGCAAGTGGCCAAGAGCGGCGAGGATATCCTCACCAAGAATAACCCAGAACAACACCCCCCAAAGGACAACGACCCCAAAGTACTGATGGTCTTCGAGACATTCGCCTCAAACAATAGGCGCAAAAGAGCACTATGCGGACTCGCCGAAGTTTGTCAAATAGCAGCAATAAACCCTTGGAATGACACGGCTATAACCTTTAATGCCGGCAACGAACCAAAATACAGGACAGTCCGAGCACCAGCCACCTTGGTCCTCAGTCCAATTGTGGACGGCTTTCGGCTCACCAAGGTCCTCATGGATGGTGGCAGCAGACTAAACCTCATCTACGAAGATACACTCCATAAAATGGAAATAGATAGGAGCCGTGTTGAGCAAAGCAGCACGACCTTCCGAGGATTATCCCCAGTCAGGAGGCGCGGTGTGCGGGAAAAATAACGCTCGACGTGGTATTCGGCATGCTGGAGAATTATCGGTCCGAAGAAATAACCTTCCAAGTGGCCCCTTCCAACAGCGGATATCACACCCTCTTAGGGCGAGATGCATTTACGCGCTTCCAAGTGGTACCCCATTATTGATACATGAAGCTTAAGATGCCTGGGCACAACGGTATAATCACTCTAGCTAGTGATCCGGACATAGCACTCCGTGCCGAGAACAAAACCGCATCCTTGGCCCTCGAGGCATTATCTGAAGCCCTCGAGGCCGAAGAATTAACTGCGCTGCGCTCCACGATGGACAGGGATGATGTGGTCCTAGACAAACGACCCAAATCCACCTCCTTCAAACCAGCAGAAGAAATAGTCAAATTCCAAGTCCATCCAACGGACCCCAATAAGACAGCATCCATCGAAGCACAATTAGACCCAGCGGTTGACACCGCACTATGAGAGTTCTTGCGCGAGAATTGGGATATATTCGCCTGGCACCCTTCTGATATGCCAGGAATCCCACGTGAGTTGGCCGAACATAGCCTCAATATATTAAAGGAATATAAACCGGTCAAGCAAACACTGCGGCGCTTTTCCGAACCCAAACGTCAAGCTATGGGGGAGGAGCTAGCCAAGCTAAATGAGGCCAGATTCATCAGAGAAATAAAATATCCGGACTGGTTGGCAAACCTGGTGATGGTACCAAAGAAGGAAAAATCATGGCAATTGTGCGTCGATTTTAAAGACCTCAATAAGGCTTGCCCTAAGGATCCCTTCTCCCTCCCCCGCATTGATCAAACCATTGATGCTACTGCAGGACACGACTCACTGTGTTTCCTTGATGCATATTCCGGATACCATCAAATCAACATGAAGGAGTCCGATCAAGCTGCAACATCATTCATTACCCCATATGGGCCATTCTTCTTCAACACCGTGCCCGTCGGGCTCAAGAACGCCGGCGCCACATACCAGCGCATGATTCAAACATGACTGGAGAAACAGATCGGCAAGATAGTTAAAGCTTATGTAGACGACATCGTTGTCGGTGTCAAAATCGGCGGATCTCGGGTAGGGGGTCTCGAACTGTGCGTCTAGGATCGATGGTAACAGGAGACAGGGGACACGATGTTTACCCAGGTTCGGGCCCTCTCTATTTAGGTAATACCCTACTTCCTGCTTGATTGATCTTGATGAATATGAGTATTACAAGAGTTGACTTACCACGAGATCGTAATGACTAAACCCTAGAAGTCTAGCCTATGCATATGGTAATGGGTATATGTGGTGTCCTTTCCGTACTATCCCCTTTGGTTTATATAGACACCGAGGGGATCTAGGGTTTACATGGAGTCGGTTACATAAGAAGGAATCTTCGGTCGCCAAGCTTGCCTTCCACGCCAAGTAGAGTCCAATCCGGACACGATGCAGTCTTCGGCCTTCATGTCTTCACAGCCCATCACTCCGGCCCATGGATAACAGGCCGGACGCCCGAGGACCCCTTAGTCCAGGACTCCCTCAGTAGCCCCTGAACCTGGCTTTCAAATGACGAGGAGTCCGACGCGTTGTTTGTCTTCGGCATTGTAAGGCGGGTTCCCCTTTCTCCGAACTCCAAGATAGTCTTCGAATGCAATGATAGTATCCTGACCTGTTACGTACACCATACACAACCGCGGAGAGAATATAATATTTGCACAAATCTAATCTGTTGACAGCTTTTTTCCAACACGACATCATGTTTGTCCGGTTATAATTTTGAACCATTTTTCTTCTGCCATCCCACGCTTCGAGACGCGGTTGCTATTGGCACATCTTGTTGAAACAGAGATCGTGCCCCCATATTGCGGGATTCTCATCAATGCGGGCATGGGTAACTCAATCATGCCATTTATATAGTCCAAGGGAACAGGCGAATCCTAAGGCGAGTGAGGAGGCGTTTAATATTTGCTGCCTTTATAAGGGGATAAGGATTCCCTTTTCCTCTCCTCATGCTCTCTCTTCGTCTCCGCCTTTTCGATCTCAAGCTCCAACGCTCAAGTTCTCATCTCCTCTCCACTCAAGCAACCATGTCCGGATCTGGTGGTCAGGGCAAGTGGATGGTCTCCTCCGTCAAGGAGGAGGACATTACTAAGCTCCGGGCGGTCGGATATTTGGCGAAGGAGATCACCCATCGTCTGCCAGCCGAGGGACAAGTCGTCCCCACGCCGGAGCCCACAAAGAGGGTAGTATTCATCCCCATTTCCTCGGTGGGCTAGGGTTTCCACTCCACCCTTTTGTCCGCGGGCTGATGTACTACTACAGGGTAGATTTCCATGATCTATCCCCGAATTCCTTCTTCAACATCTCGGCGTTTATCATCGTGTGCGAGGCCTTCCTCCGCATCCATCCCCACTTCGGGCTGTGGCTGAAAGTCTTCAACGTGAAGCCGAAGGTGGTGGATGGCCAACACGCGGAGTGCGGAGGGGCCATGGTGAGCAAGCTATCCAACGTCTCCTGCCCCAAAGGCACCTTTGTGGAGACAGTAAAGGAATGGCAGAAGCAATGGTTCTACATCACAGAACCTCGCAGCGCCACCTGGGCCGTAGCTGTCGAATTCCGCCCCAGCGCTCCCATGCGACTCACCTCCTGGGTCGAGAAGAGTCTGGACTGGTGTTCACCTAACGAGCTGATAGCGCTGCAGACGCACATTCAAAGCATGGTAACCAAGGACGTCAAGCTCGTTGACGTTATCCAGGTGATGCTAATCCGCCGTATTCTTCCGTGCCAGCGCCGAAGCCACCCTTTATAGGAGTTTAATTCGAAGAAGCACCAGACCCTGAAAAGGCTCTTCGACACTTCTCACGAAGGGGCCTGGAAGTTGCTCTTTAAGGGCAACGAGAAGCCACCGACCATGGACTCAGGCCGTGGTCACAATTGTAACCGCCCCGCCAGCGAGGTATGTTACTTTTGACGTATTCCCAACTTAAATGTTTCGACGATGATGTCCGAGATCTTAGTATTGCTCTCTCAGGACTGGGTGGAGAGGGCGAAGCGGATCCAGTGTCCGGCTCCATTGCCCGAAGAACCAGTCATCCCACGCTTGGCGAGGATGCTGGTACCGGCGCCATATACGGCGCCGGAGAAGAAGCTAAGAAGAAAGCCAAGGGTGCCAAGAGTGGCCCCATCGCAAGGGCACTTCGGATGAGGCGTCCGAAGACAACGAGACCCATTCCTCTGTCCCTGAGGACAACGACGAGGAAGAGGAGGAGGAGGAAAATAACCCTCCTCCCGAGGAGGAGAAGAAGAAGAGGGCAGCCTCAACACATCTGGAGGCGCAAGCACCCAAAAAGGGTAAGGGCACCCCAGCGGTTGACACCGCGTGGGACGTCGACAGTAGTCCGATGCGTCCGTTTCCCCCCTCCAGGTGCCGGCGGCGGCGCCATCCGTTAGGGGGGGCACTCCCCGGAGATGCGTGCCGCCTCTTCGGACATGCCACAACACCACCCGGTTGTGGTAGGTCATCCCATAGAAACACTTGGGAGCAACGTCCCCTCCGTATAGACCTGATGCGGCTGTTTCCGCCCTCCAGATGCCGGCGGCGGCGCCGTCCGTGAGGGGGGCACACCGCGAACGTGAGGCGGTCACACTCCGGAGACGGGTGTCGGGCGTTTGCAACCGCCACAAAACTTCTGTCGGCATAGCTGTTTTTGATTTTAATAAAATATAAGGACCTATATTCAAAAGAACATGACGGCCCATTATTAATGTGCTCGAAAAAAAATACAAACTATATATATATATAT
>NC_057806.1:545332806-545339295 GCF_018294505.1 Triticum aestivum | reverse complement strand
ATATATTCATAATCTATGGAAAAAATTACAAACTACATATATTTACATATAATACATAAAAAAGCATAAAAACATATGTAAAAAAATGCATAAAAACATATGTAAAAAAGCATAAAAACATATGTAAAAAATTAACTATGCCGACGGCTTTGCCGTCGGCATAGAGACGGTAGGGTTTAGGTGGGCGCCGTGCCGCGGATCGGTGACGTGGCGCCTATGCCGACGGCTGCCGTCGGCATATCTACGCCGTGGATCGGTGACGTGGCGTGCGGAGATATGCCGACGGCCGCCCGTCCAGACCGTCGGCATAGGTTTGATGGCGTTAGCCGCTGGTCACGGGCGGGGTCGCCGGGCCCACAGGTATGCCGACGGCTGGCTTATGCCGACGGCTGCTGTCGGCGTGTCTGCATCTAGGTCGACGACTGTTCTGTGCCGACGGCTGCCGTCGGTGTAGATCAGGGTAGCCCGACGGCCTGGATAAGCCGACGGCCAGGAGTAGGTTGTCGGCATAGCTCCAAGTAGGCCGACGGCAGCCGTCGGCATAGATTTGGCCGTCGGCGTAGGACCGTTTTCCGGTAGTGCGCTGCCGCAAGAATTCCCGGAGGGGATCCCCGCCGGCGGCCGAGATTGACGTCCTCCTGGACAATCTTCTCGAGCTGGTGTTCCTGCGCCTCCCCTCGCCTGCCAACCTCGTCCGCGCCGCGAGCACCTGCAAGCGCTGGCGCCGCATAATCGCGGGCGACGGTGGCGGCCTCCTCCGCCGGTACGGCACTCTCCACAGCGCATCCGATGACGTTGTCGGCCACTACTGCGTCGACGACTGCGACGGGTACCCAAACCCGCGTCGGCCTAGCCTTGATCCCGTGTTTGTCCCCTCCCCCTCCTCCTCTTCGCCGTGGGCATCGCCGCTCGGAATCTCGCGCTGGATTTCCTCCCGCGGGGGGAATTCGGAGATTCCCGCTGGGAACTCGCCGACATCCGGGGCGGCCTCCTGCTCGTCTTCGACAGGGTGCTGGCGCCACGCCTCCTCATCTGCGATCCCCTGAGGCGATGCTACAGGGAAATCCCTGGCTCGGCGTGGTTCCACGGCTGCCACCTGCTGGGTGCTTTCCTCCTCGACGGCGAGGACGCGGATGCGGGCATCAGCATGTCAAACTTCAGGGTGACGTGCGTGCTCTATCGCTTTCGGAACCGCACCGCCAGGGCCTGTGCCTTCTCGTCCGCCGGCGGCGGCTGGGCCTCCGCCGCCGGACGTAGCAGCATGTCAATCAGCCCGGACGTGGAGTTGGAGCCCATCCATTTTGCAGGGAGCGACGACGGGTCCGCCGACTGGACGGTCGGAGACAACATTCTTCTTTCTCTGGACAAGGACGCCGCCGAGCTCACCTGTTTTCTCGTGCTGAACGACGAGGAGTACGCCGCGCTCCGGGAGAAGCGCCACCCCACGGGGTACCCGTACCAGATGCCGTGGCCACCTACGATCCAAGCTTGCTTGCCCTAGCTGCATCGGTTGGCTGCGGATAGGCCATGGCGTCGTCCCAGGTTCTGAACTCCATAGCACCATATCATATGTGTCTGTCTATAGGCATCAAGTGGCAAACAATTTCAGAAGTTCTATTGCGTTTGTTTGTAATCGTATACAAATTCAGTACATTGGATGGTTTGTTGTTGTTGTTTTGAACATTTATCTGTCCTTAAGAGTCATAAACTTCAAACTTGTTGTAGCTGTTTTCAACATTAGTCTCTCTCTTCTTCAGGTTACTGTCATAAAAGTGGAATTGCTTGTTTTAGAGAGGGGGTTTGCTGATGTAGTATTCGGGCTCGGGGGTTTCATATTCATAACACTGAACTTAGAACAATGACGGGAGAAACACTGACCAGAGGTTGCATAAGAAGTTGGATAGTTGGTGGTATAAATTCCTTTCTTGTGTGGGGAAATCGATTCTATTGTAGTGCAGCTTAAACAATATTGCATACTGTATGATGTCTCGGTTTGAAATTCCTGAAGCAGCTTTAAATAAAATGTGTTGTTTTAGGAGAAGGTAAGGTGGCAAGGTTGCAAAATTTATCTCATAGAAATCATCTAGTTAATTGGCCGTTCGTGTTCTATGCATATATTCTACCTATAAACCCTGATGCTCTACCCGGCCATACAAGCCATCTGAGCACGCGAGCGATCTGTGGTCGTCCGATCTTTTTACTGTGGCTGTTTTTATCTCTGTGTCAGCTGCTCAGCCGTTCCTCCATTATCCATGCACGCGCTTGGGCTGGCGCTGGATGACTGGTGGGGTCGTTCTCCTGTGGGGCCAAGAGATAGTGACCGGTTTGACGTATGCGGACTGAGAGGTGTGGGGTAGATCGTGTTGCGATCCCTCTCGTCCTCGAGCCCCACATCCCCTCCTCGCATGCTCTCCACCACCACCACGCCTCCTCCTCCTCCTCCTCGCTTCTCTGCTCCTCCGCTCTCGAAACCTAAACGCATGGTTGCCACCGCCTCTGTTTTCTCTCTCTTCCCCCTAGATAACGTCCTCAATTTCTCCATCCTCTCTGCTGCGCGCCGGTGTTCCGGATCCAGCGCAAGTCACTGCCACGATAGTCATGAAAGAGTAGGGGAGGATAGTGGTGAAGGAGGGACCAGCGAAGCCAGAGCTTCAGGGGGTGCTCGCCTCTCGGTGGAGTGGCGCTGTGGCGCTGCTCGTCAGCCGTCGCCACCATCCCCAATCTAGGCTGCTCATATGCGGTCTCCCGCCATCTTTCTCCCCCAGTTTTTTCCTTAGTACTATGGTAATGTGATTTCAATTTCTAAATTTATGGTTTTCCAGATCGAAGACACAGAAGAAGAGAAAGAATCTTGTGGAAGGGTTTGATGAAGAAGAACAAGTTGAATAATCTCTCTCTCTCTCTCTCTCTCTCTCACACACACACACACATCCACGTTTGTTCCTGCATTTTAGTTTTGATGTTATGGTTTCTCAATTTATGATTTTCCAGATATGAGACAGAAAAGAAAGAAAGAATCTCATGGAGAAGAACCTGGTAAATCCTCTCTCTCTCTCTCTCTCTCTCACCTACGTTTGTTCCTGCATTTTAGTTTTCTCAATTTATCGTTTTCTAGATCTGAGACAAAAAAGAAGAGAAAGAATCTCATGGAAGAGCTTTGAAGAAGAACATGTTGAATTCTCTCTCTCTCTCTCTCTCTCTCTCTCTCTCTCTCTCTCTCTCTCTTGTTCGTACATTTTAGTTTTGATGATATTTGGCATCCTACATTAATTTGCAGCATTGTTAGTAATGCCACATTGCCACATACACACATATATATATATATACAGTTAGGGTTTATTCATTTGATTCCACTTGTCAAGGGTTAGGTAGTGGATGCCTTCCATTTTTTGTTGGCTGACGTCAGGCATCTACTGCTCATTGCCTTGCCTATATTGATCTATATAAAAAAGGAAATTTCAGCCTGTCGTGCATGTGTGCATTTCTTTTGTTACAGATTTTGCATGCCCGACAGAGTGCAGAAAAGGCAAACCATTGATATAGCTGTGGTGCGGATATGCAGCTTGAAATCTAATTGGAATGCAAGTTAAGATCATCTCACCATAAGATATTATTTATGTTCTGTGAAAAAAATGATTTATTTCAGGTGAGGTATGAATGGCGGCGGATTGAGGGAATGCAGATACAGCTTTTCTAATCTATGGATGCAATCTTGAATGTGATGGTAAAGGTATGTCGAGCAAATGTTGATTCATACCATGCATGTTATGAGCGGAGTCTTGGTGAAAAATGCAGTTCTATGAATAGCTTTCCGCCATTTGTAGTTTTCCTGATTGTACTGTGAGAGCTTTAAGCTAAGTTTGTTTTAGTTGACTCAGCCTTCTATTCATTTCTTTTGTATGGTTCTTGAAAGCAGAGTGCAAATGAATGGGCTGCGCTTATCTATAATGTACTTAACATGTTAGTTCTATTGCCAAATAATCTAAACAAGATTTAACCACTTCTATAGCATAGAAGAATATGGTATTTACCTTCCTTGGATTTACTCGAATGGAAGTGTTGGTACCGCCGCCTAAAAAAGCAAAAAGTATCATTTATATAGCTATTTCAAATGCAAGGGTAGGATCGTCTCTCTCAACAAGATATTCTTTGTGTTATGCGCCAAATTTGAGTGATTCTTGGTGATGTATATGAATCTTGGCAGATAAAAGAAGATAGAGCTAATGTAGGCGGGGCTTCATGAGCTTCTATCAAGGTTCTTAGTGAGTGCTTCCATTAAGATGCTTTCAGCTTGTTGATTGTTTTCTACCCTATATATATGCACGTCGTATTTTTATTTTCTTCTTAGTTACCACTCTGAATAGGATACATGGTGTTCATGTTCTGTTATATTATTTTATTCTTGTGTAGTCTGGTTTTACAGATGATAGGCCAGGCTGTGGTTACTTTTGCGTCTGCCACGCTTGCCGCTGTTACACATAATTGTACTTCTATTTTTGTTGTTGCTTTCTCAGTTTCTTAAGGCTCGAACACTATTGCTCTAAATTTTGTAGCTGGAGGATTAATGTAACTGTTTGGACTGAATTTCTCTTTTCTAGCATTTGTTTCATGTGAGAGAGATAGCATATTTGATATCATACTGAAATAATAGTAAAGTGTTCTAAAGAGAAGGCTAGCTGTACTATATTGTTTATAGGTTCTAGAAATGGTATGCTAATTTTCCATTTGCATGTCTGCTGGTTTGTGATGCCATAAAGACAAGAGCCCTATGCATCAGTTGTGTATCTTGCTTGCACTGTCTACATTTCCTATTTTGGTGCTAGATCTTTGACTATGAGGTGTTATCAATTGATTAGTTTTAGAAACTAATGAACTCTGAAGGCGTGGATTATATCTAATATTGTGGTGCTTCCAGCTTTGAGCTTGCAACTGAACCTTAAGACTACTTACTTTTGTGGATGGCTAACCTGAAAGTCTGAAATGAAATCTGGTATAGCAATGTTGCCTCCCTCAGCAAAAGAATTGCATTGAGGTCAGCTATCTTGAATGTCACTTTTTTTCGTTTCAGTGATGCATGAGCATAGTGTGACATGAAGATTTATCTTCGATCCTTACCATACTATTGATTTGTTGAACCATCTCAAAGCATACAGACTGGTTATTTTTAGGCACAATTTTCTCTTGTTGCCTTTACATGCTCATTTAATTCGTTTATGTTTCCTTTTCAGTTGCAGTGGAGGATATATCCTCCGCCGTGAATGGATGTGTTTGACCCTGTGAGATGGCCTAGGCCACTGATGGGTCAAGTGGTGGGGGTGAGGTCAGGATGAAACGGCGACACAAATGAACTTCGTTGACAAGCTCGCGGGTAAGAAAATGTGGTTTGAAGTGATTTTTCAATTACTGTGATTTTCCTTGTTAAATGTCTGAAAATGAAAACAATATTATACTGAATGTTGAGCTTCATTTCTTCTGCATTTATAGGAATGGCAATCTTAAATTTTGTTTGTGTTGATGGATTCTCACTTATCAGCATATAGCCTCCAGCCTTCACACATAAAGACTGGTTTGTCACTTTGTCTGGTTGTTTTATTTTTCTCTGTTGCAGAATAGGAACGGGATATGTACGTTTATTTCTCTGTGTTGTTTTTAATTCTACACCGTATTATTTATTATGAGAAATTTTCAACAGAAAATGTTTGTTAATCTTCCAGATTTTCCATATTGTTTTTGGTCTATCAAATTAATGCTTATATCAAATTTCATTCATAGAAGCTAATACAACGGTGCCTTTACGACTATTAGTGTTGGAGGAGTAGGGATCATTATGATATTAGTTCTAATTTGTGTTGTGGTAGTTTCCTTTTTTTTCATACTTATCCAGTAAATTACCTTTTAGTCTTGGAATGCTTAATCACACCCACCCTCATATTTTTCTAGGTTTTTTCTCTCTTCAGCCTATTTTAGATATAAAAGGAGGACTAACAATCTTGCATTCTGCAGTAAGTTTAAACTTTGATCAGTTCTCCACAGTTTCATGAAGACACAATTGAATGAAATAATGCTTTTTCTATATTGTGCCCGGCAGAAAACTTGTGTGATGGGCAATTGGCATCAACAATTTTAAGAGTTCGGTAGTAGTTTGAATGTAAGCAGTCTCCCTCTTTGTGTGTGTGTGTGCGCGCGCGCGCTTTTGTGTCTTTCAAGCTGCTCTATGTCCAGAATATCGAATGGTTATATTAGCCCTGAGTTTACTTACTTTCATTTTGTATATTTGATGCATTAAAAATAATATTACTTGGCTAATGATCCTTTCCATGATTGGTCATTATGATTTTATTGGTGTTCCTTCCGTATTTACAAAGACACATAAACCACCTCTTCAGTTTGTCTATTTTTTGGCCCAACTTTACACACTTTACATGCTTTTCGAATCCTTTTATTTAGGACCAAGGAAAAAATGCTAGCTATTAATTGTGTTTTTCCACT
>NC_057806.1:545331823-545332318 GCF_018294505.1 Triticum aestivum | reverse complement strand
TGGATCAGATGATGGCGAGGTTCGTGCATCGTCACCCCCCATTGGGACATCATATTTGGGGTTGTACACTGGCTGGAGGGATAAGTGTTTGGCTTGGTGGCTGGGCGCAGGCCTCCGTATACTTCTCGTGCAGTGACCAAGGTAGAGCGGCGTACAATCTACAGTATTGATGACGGCGTGTCTTGGCGGCAAGGTGCAACAGGGTCTCGGTGCTGGATACCGTTCGATGGACGCGCGCAGGAGGCGCGCGCTATTTGTCGTCGTGGTGGCGCTGACGGCGGAAGGGTCTGGCAAGATCACTGCATTGATTGCTGTTGAAGATGAGACTGTAGAAGATGGTGGCGGATTCTACAACGTGCCCATGTGTTGCATGCCGAGGGTCTGCTAGACCGGTTGGTGCTCCCGGCTAGCCAGCGGGTGGCTTGGTGAGGCCAGCGGATTTCCTGGTGTGTGTGGTGGTCAAGGCACATCATCAATCTTGTAGGTAGGGCGACA
>NC_057806.1:545198863-545331092 GCF_018294505.1 Triticum aestivum | reverse complement strand
CTGTTATCAGCGATGAAGTTTACCTACTTTATGTAGTTTGACTTTAGACAAATCTTATATGCGGTGTAAAAAGAACCGGAAAGAGTACTTCACATTCCCTTTTCTTCGGTTGTTTCTAATTTGACTGCAAGACTGCGAGTGCAGCTCTGAGATCATTTTCTGATTCTTGGTGATTTGTAGGAATGCTACTACTCTGCAATGTTCATATCTAATTCATTTTTTTTATTGAAGGCGACTAGAAAAACACTTGTACTGTGAGAGATTCTTGAAGCTGATATCTGGTTATTGCGAAATAACAAGGAATCCTTGACACCGCAGTAATATTTCTTTATGATAGGTATGCATTTTATCGAGCTATTTTCTTCTTTGGTCATGACATGCTATTAAAATCCCAAACAAGGCACCATCACCGCATGTACTCGCACCCAGGCTACACCAACCGTCCTAAATAAAACCATCTCCTTCGCTTCCTAAGATCAATTTCTCAAGAGGAACATCTCACGCAGCCATCTATGACCTCTTTGTCGATATATATGTGTGATTTTGTAACCCATGATATGTTTGAGGAAATGCCCCTGGAGAGATTATCATGCAGAGCATACAAACGTTTGATTAAATTTTGCTTGGTTCTTTAGAACAATACTGTCGGCATATCAACAATAAAGGTACCCTGAGTCGCCTGCCAAATGAGCCAGCCCCCAAAAAACAATCAAGTAAAATAAGAAACATAAAGGGTTTTTCAGCGTTGCCCCGTTAAAGATGAAGGCCACATGTGTTGTACACAGATCTATTGTGTGTATTTACTATCATATAAATAAATATAAATGACACAAACAATCCAAGCGAAGGATGTCAAGACGTCAGCCCTGGTGTCATAAGGATGGTGCCCGAAACCCCGAGCATCAACCTCCCAGGCTCGCGTGCGCAGGAAGGTCACTCTCTCTACGAATGGAGAACCTCGCCGCTGCAGGCCTACGTAAACCGTCATCATCACAACGAACAGGTTGGACGGGTACCTCAGGCTGATCAGGTGCAAACCCTATCGATCAGGTGAAAGCGACAGGACCAGACAACCTTTTTGACCAAGGGAGTGGTGCGTCGCGTCACATCAAGCAGGACAATTGTTAGAATAAATCTGAGGCATACCGTCGATCATCCAAGGACCAAGCAATCACACGAGCACGACACCGAGATTTGTTAACGAGGTTCACCAATATGGCTACATCCCCGGGGCTTGACTACGGGCGCTCCTCGCCGTGACACCGTCACAATACCGCACACCGGCCACCCGGGCGCCGGCACATGCCGCCGGCTCCCCCTTGCGCGCCTGTGCTATTATGTTGGCATATGTTACATCGTGTGTCTAATCCCGCTATATATGAAAGGCCTAGGATACAAGTGTCCTATTAGGACACAACTCCACATTCTATATAAACACAATACAACTCCTAGTTCAACTGTAACCTACCTTGTACACAATATTCGACACAACTCTAACAAACTCCACCTTCACGAATATTTTCCACCACCTTGAATCTGATACCAGATGTAGCTATATCGGTGAACCTCGTTAACAAATCTCGGTGTTATACTCGTGTGATTGCTTGGTCCTTGAGTGATCGACGATATGCCTCGGATTTATTTTAACAAGTGATATCATGAGCAAGGTTGAAAAGGTCCGGCAGGCGGTCGAGTTGATCTGAAAGGAGGAGGTTTTGAAGAGATCGTGATTGTAGAAGCTGGTCGGTGGCTAGTCGGCGGGATCTTTGGCGATCGCGCGGGACAAGACAGGAGAGAGCAGCAAGACGATCTGGGCCAAAAACAGAAGTGATCGGTTCGCAGGAAGTTATCGGCGAGATCGAAGTTCTCGGCGCTTCGCGGTGGTGGCGGAACGTGCAGGCGGCACGCGCTGTGCAGCCGTGCGCACAGGTGGCTGAAGCCAAGGCGGGGGCTAGCGTGGTCCATAGGACGTGGGCTGGCCCATGTGGGGCAGCGCAGGCAGGCCTAGGCGGAGTCGGCCGATAGCAAGTTGGAACTGGAGGGCTACTTACGTGAGATTTGTTTGGAAACAAAAGGAGACCGAGTCTCCATACTCTATATGACACAGAAAGGCAAAGCAAAGCTAGCTTCTTGGGGTTGAGCCAAGGGAGTAGATCATGTGAAGACCAGCTAGTTGAAATTGCCAGTAGTATGTGGAGGTTTTGTTTGTGTACTTGGGGAATCGTGTGTAAAGCTCGGATAATTTTTCGCATGGTCAGCCACACAAAGGACTATGGCGTCAATGGGTACCAGGTTTGAGGTAGAGAAGTTGACTGGACTGGAAACCTTGGGTTATGGCAGACAAAGGTGAAAGATTTGTTGGTGCAATAGAGATGCTTGAAGGAGTTACGGGAAGTCATATCAGCTAAGATGGAATTATCAGGTGATGGATGGAGATTCGGACAAGACGATTTGGGAGCCTTGAGTGTGTCGTACAGTGCAATAAGATCGGCTTGGTCGGACAAGCTAGTCTGACGGATCGACGCGAGTCGGTTGGTACAGAGGACGGTGGTGAGATCGGCAACGACGACGTAGGAGCGTGATGTTGATGGTGACCGACTTCTGGGGCGTGGAAACACGTGGCACAGGCCCCGAGGGCTTGTGCAGCTTCGACAAGACTATGGCGCGGGGTTGATTCTAGGTGATGTATACACGGAGCTTGAAGTCGACGGGGCGCGAGGGTGGACTGATCATCTACCATGGAGTCATGTTGAATGTGAAGCTGGATTGAGGGGCTACGATGTAAGGATCCAGGGAATCGAAGCCTATTCAGCAAAGGGGAAAAGCATGGGACACACAGTTCGGACTGGAGCCCAGTGGTCTGATGAAAGTGTGAAACTCGTCATCGATCGGTTATGATTGGTGGTACTCTGCAGTGGGGGTTGAGTGGTGTGGGTTCGCGATCCTTGAGACTCGACCGGGACAGCGGAGGCTCGACGCAGTAATAACGACGAGGCGTGCAGTACGCACGGGACATGGAGACGGGCCAGGGCTCTGGTGGTCATACATGTGATGAGACAACTGTGAATTTGACTTGAGATGACTACAAGCAATGGTGAAATTCCTTCAAGTTTCAAACAGGCTGTCAAGAAAGGAGCGGTGATGTTGAGTTCAGGTAACTCTTATGTGTGATACCCAATATGTGAGTTGTTCACTTTCACGCAGGTCAGTGATCAATGTGTGATGGCATTGAACGGATACTCTAAAAGTTGGGAGCGCAAACTAGAGTAATGTGGAACTTAATTTCGTTCGAGTGTTGACTCTGGTCAAGAAAAGAAGGGACTACAAGTTGCAGGTGGAGTCATATAGAGTCTTTGGAGTAGCAGCGGTACTCATGGGATAAGCTCAAATCCAATGTACATGGAAGTTTGACGCCGTGACAAATTCAAGGTGGTGGAGAATATTCGCCAAGGTGGAGTTTGTTAGAGTTGTGTCGAATATTGTGTACAAGGTAGGTTACAGTTGAACTAGGAGTTGTATTGTGTTTAAATAGGATGTGGAGTTGTGTCCTAATAGGACACTTGTATCCTAGACCTCTCATATATAACGGGAGTAGACACATGAAGTAACATATGCCAACATAATAGCATAGGCGCGCAAGGGGGAGCCGGCGGCGTGTGCCGGCGCCCGGGTGGCCGGTGTGCGGTATTGTGACGGTGTCACGGGGAGGAGCGCCCGTAGTCAAGCCCCGGGAATGTAGCCATATCGGTGAACCTCGTTACAAATCTCGGTGTCATGCTCGTGTGATTGTTTGGTCCTCGGATAATTGACGGTATGCCTCGAATTTATTCTAACAACAAAGACAAGCAGGACAATGACAAGCGGGACCCAGGCATCTACCAAAAGCACTTGAGTACCTGACACTCTGCAGTATCAGCTTATCTTCTGAACCGTAAACAAATGCACATCTGCAAGATGGACGCCGACCTTCAACTAGTATTTGTTCACACATACTAAACCGACTATTATGGTGTCCCCATGCCTATATAAGGGGAGGACCGAGGTCATTTTAAGACAAACGATTGAGCTATCACACACACATGCACACACCAGTTAACACTACTCCCATTCCGAGCATCACCAGAAGGCGATAGTACATCAAACTTAGCCGAGTAGAGATAGGAGTGCTCGGGCACTCAAGCTAGGACTCCAACCACCACCGATGACACGCCGAGCACCCGTTTGTAACACAACAACACTTTAACCTCCATTTTCATATCAACGAAGAACAGGACATAGGATTTTATGCTATCAATGGCGGCCTGAACCTATATAAAAATCCTTGTGTCCCTTGTGATTTTCTCAGAAGGAAACCGTGCGTTTTAGCCTCTCGTTGAACTCAAAATTACAAGGTATCTTTGATCCTTGATGTCCTGAGTTTACGCTCCCGACAAATACCCTTTCTTTGTGTGTTTGTTTTGTCTCAATTTGTTGTTAAGAAAATCTTGAAATTTGATATAGTCTTAGAGGTATGAAGTAATCTACGCTTTGCTACCTTTGTAACAAAGCATATATCTCGTAAAAAAAGCTTTCTAGCATATGGATATGAAAAAAATAGTACTAATGCCTAAAGTTGAAGCAATTTCAACTCCGCTGCTGGTTGTTGCCTGATACTGGTATGGAATGCTTATTAGGTTAGTAATTAGCTTGAACCTGGGTTTCTCATTGCTACCTAAATGAGGATAATGCGTCATGCTTGTATTTAGAGAGCCAAGCTTCTCTTCGTTCTATACTCTCACCCAGTCTACACCAACCGTCATCTCACGCATGCCATCTGTGACCTCTTTGTCGATGTATATGTGTGATTTTGTAGCCCACGATACTTTTGAGGAAATGCCCCAGATGAGATTGCAGAGCATACACGTTTGTTTTTGCTTGATTTTTCAGAACAATGCCCTTTCTTGTGTGTGTTTTCTCAGTTTGTTGTTGAGAAACTCTTGAAATTTGACATAGTTTTACAGGTATGAAGTAACCTGTGCTTTGCTACCTTGTAATGAAGCATACCTCATAAAAAAGCTTTTTAGCATATGGATATGAAGAAAAAAAATAGTACTAAGGCCTAAAGCTGAAGTTATGTCAGCTCAGCTGTTGGGTGTTGTCTGATATTGGTATGGAATGCTCATTAGGTTGTACCCACAGAATTCTTGATTTTAATTAGCTTCCTGGGCCTGGGTTTCCCATTGGTACCTTCTGTTATTCTTTACCGCCCCTACAAATGTATGGTGATTAATACTCAAATAGAACTTCTCTCTGTCCGTGTCTTGCACCCGGGGCGCAATCTAGTCATTCTAAAAGCTAGAGGTTGGTTTATCTTGCAGGTGTTGTAAAAAAAATGAGAATGGGCAAAAGACCAAATCCTGGTGATATTTGTGGATTGGGTATGTCCCTCTTTGTAGAAAATATGCCAGTGCTTCTTTATAACCTTACTTTGAGTACTGACATGATGTTTTCAATTGTTTTGGAGGGAGACTTGGGCAGAGCATTAGATTTAGGAGAATAGTTTGGGGTGGAAGTGGCAGAATTCAGGTTGAGAGCAGCATTCCAGGTCCAAGAGTTTCAAATCGATGTATGCTACTCCTACTCTACTTTGAGAGCGGCATGGCACAGGTTGGGTGCCCATACAAAGAACTCTGGTTCATCCGGGTCCCCTGGAAGTTATCTTTGCTTGATGCTTAGAAAAAGTATATATGTTAAGGATGATAATGTAATTAAGAAGAGGCTTGCAGGATAAATGTTAAAGGTATTTTGTCGGCTTATGAGGAGGGAACTGGGCAATTATTAAGTCCGGATAAATGTTCCGTCTTATTTGACAAAAAAAATGCTTTATGGAGGACCAGGTGTCCATCCTGGTTATCCTTAAACTCACCATCGATGGATTTGAGGACAAATATATGTGCTTGCCTGTACCAGAAGGCCGTATGAAGGTGGGTAAGTTTCAATCCACCAAAGGTAAATCACTCAAGCGTGTTTCAGATTGGATTGAAAAATATGCTTCAAGCGGGGTGAAAGAAATCCAGATCAAGTCTGTTGTTCAGGCTTTACCGGTTTATACAATGGGTATTTTTAAATTCTCTGATTTATTGTGTGAGGAGTTATCCCAGATTATCAGGAATTTTTGATGGGGCGATGAAGAGAATAGGAAAAGAACACATTGGCTGGCTTGGGATAAGATGACAAGACCAAAAAGTGAAGGGGGTATGGGATTTCGCAATCTTCAGCTTTTTAATCAAGCGCTTTTGGCAAAACAAGCTTGGCGTCTTTTGGTTTTTCCAGACCCTCTGTGTGCAAAGTTGATGAAAGCTAAATATTATCCTCATGGGCATCTTATTGATATCGTTTTCCCTCAAGATACATCCTTTCTTGGCAAGGAATTATGCATGGCCTCGAACTGCTAAAAAAGGTATCATATGAAGAGTGGCCGATGAGACTAGTATAAATATTTGGAGGGATAATTGGATCCTTGGAGAATCTGGTCTTCAAATCTCTGCTAAGAAGAACAGAACTAGGATCAAATGGGTGTCCGAGTTATTCTTGAGTGGGACTAGGAGATGGGATGAACACCTGATCAGGCATCTATTTCTTATCAATGATGCAGAGGAGATCCTAAAGTTGCGCACTCTTAGAATGGGCGAGGGAGATATTATTTCTTGGCAGTGCACCATGAGAAAAGCAGTTTGTTCTCGGTGAAGAGTGTGTAGTGTATAGACTGGCACTGAATCTTAAGGACCCGAAGATCGATTTAGGCAATTCTAATGATGCCATTGAAGGAACTATGCCCTAGAGGCAATAATAAAGTTGTTACTTTATATTTCCTCATATCATGATAAATGTTTATTATTCATGCTATAATTGTATTAACCGGAAACTTGATACATGTGTGGATACATAGACAAAACACAGTGTCCCTAGTAAGCCTCTACTAGACTAGCTCGTTAATCAAAGATGGTTAAGTTTCCTAGCCATAGACATGTGTTGTCATTTGATGAACGGGATCATATCATTAGGAGAATGATGTGATGGACAAGACCCATCTGTTAGCTTAGCATAATGATCGTTAAGTTTTATTGCTATTGGGACATATACATATTCCATTGACTATGAGATTATGCAACTCCCGGATACCGGAGGAATACCTTGTGTGCTATCAAACGTCACAACATAACTGGGTGATTATAAGCATGCTCTACAGGTATCTCCGAATGTGTTTGTTGGGTTGACATAGATCGAGATTAGGATTTGTCACTCTGAGTATCGAAGAGGTATCTCTGGGCCCTCTTGGTAATGCACATCATAATAAGCCTTGCAAGCAATGTAACTAATGAGTTAGTTGCGGGATGATGTATTACGGGACGAGTAAAGAGACTTGCCGGTAACGAGATTGAACTAGGTATGAAGATACCGACGATCGAATCTCGGGCAAGTAGCATATATACCGATGACGAAGGGAATAACATATGTTGCCATAACGGTTTGACCGATAAAGATCTTCGTAGAATATGTGGGAGCCAATATGAGCATCCAGGTTCCGCTATTGGTAATTGACCGGAGAGGTGTCTTGGTCATGTCTACATAGTTCTCGAACCCGTAGGGTCCGTGAGGGAGTCCTGGCTAAGGGGTCCTCGGGCGTCCGGCCTGTTAGCCATGGGCCGGACTGATGGGCTCTGAAGACACGAAGACCGAAGACTGCACCAGTGCCTGGATGGGACTCTCCTTGGCGTGGAAGGCAAGCTTGGCGACCGAATATGTAGATTCCTTTCTTTGTAACCGACCTTGTGTAACCCTAGATCTCCCTGATGTCTATATAAACCGGAGGACTTAGTCCGGAGGGGGAGATTCGTTATCATAGCCATACAAGCTAGACCTTTAGGGTTTGGCCTTTACGATCTCGAGGTAGATCAACTCTTGTAATACTCATACTCATCAATATCAATCAAGCAGGACGTAGGGTATTACCTCCATAGAGAGGGCCCGAACCTGGGTAAACATTGTGTCCCTTGTCTCTTGTTACCATCGACATTAGACGCACAGTTCAGGACCCCCTACCCGAGATCCGCCGGTTTTGACACCGACATTGGTGCTTTCATTGAGAGTTCCACTGTGCCGTCGACAACAAGATCGATGTCTCGCCTTGTTCTCAAGGACAATATCATCACCGGAGGAACACTGGCTCCAGGCCAAACCCTCCGGCTGAGCGGCTTCACCATGACCGCCCGTTCGGTCATTAAGCCGACGATGACCTCTCGGGTCATTGGAAACCCCTTTCGTATCGACTCCGAACACTCCAAGCAGATGGATCCGGTGGAGCTTTCGTCCTTAAACGAGCTCCTAGATCGCATCGCCGCCCTGGGGGTCGCTGCAGACTACGATCGAATGGGCTTAAACCCGATCAGAGAGAAATCAAATCTCCACCGATCACCCACCAGATAACGGTAGTCGAAGAGCGAGTCGACAACTCTTCCTCCATATTAAGGATGGACTATGTCCGGATCTCCGGTCTCGAAGAGCCGGACACCTACCCGCGAGGTGATGCATCCTACCCTCCGAACATAGAATCAGACGACGGGCCTAAAAAATTAGTGGACATCCCGGAGCCCGATCTGCTAAGTTCGGAAGACCTTCAGACTCCGGGTCCAAAACTGGGGCAGGGTTCAGATTTAAATCCACCCACCCACCCGAATACAAGCGCTCTCATGAGCATAAAACACCAGTCTCAGAAAACGGTCCACTTCTCGGCCAGATTCCTTCTTGTCAAAAACAAGATTAAAGATTGCCGCGACGAGGAAGCGATCTCAGTGTTCCGCAACAATTGCAGGGACGAAGGAATCCTTAACGCCATCAACCGCCATCGCATCTTACACTTCGCTGACTTGGCAACTATCGTACAGAAGTACAGTGCAATGGAAAGCGCCTGGAAAACTCAAGCAACTCATTGGGAATCATCGGTCCCCACTCAAACCCTCATTCAGGAGAAAAGGGTGCGCCCTTGCAACACGCCCGGCTCAATAGCAAAGAAATACAAGTCCAGTATGGGGCACGGAACCGTTCTGGAAGGATGGCTCGATGGGCCATGCAAAATACACGCAACACCGGATAACATACCAACACATAGCCTTAGAGCATGTTGGATACTCCGGCAAGTGGCCAAGAGCGGCGAGGATATCCTCACCAAGAATAACCCAGAACAACACCCCCCAAAGGACAACGACCCCAAAGTACTGATGGTCTTCGAGACATTCGCCTCAAACAATAGGCGCAAAAGAGCACTATGCGGACTCGCCGAAGTTTGTCAAATAGCAGCAATAAACCCTTGGAATGACACGGCTATAACCTTTAATGCCGGCAACGAACCAAAATACAGGACAGTCCGAGCACCAGCCGCCTTGGTCCTCAGTCCAATTGTGGACGGCTTTCGGCTCACCAAGGTCCTCATGGATGGTGGCAGCAGACTAAACCTCATCTACGAAGATACACTCCATAAAATGGAAATAGATAGGAGCCGTGTTGAGCAAAGCAGCACGACCTTCCGAGGAATTATCCCCAGTCAGGAGGCGCGGTGTGCGGGAAAAATAACGCTCGACGTGGTATTCGGCATGCTGGAGAATTATCGGTCCGAAGAAATAACCTTCCAAGTGGCCCCTTCCAACAGCGGATATCACACCCTCTTAGGGCGAGATGCATTTACGCGCTTCCAAGTGGTACCCCATTATTGATACATGAAGCTTAAGATGCCTGGGCACAACGGTATAATCACTCTAGCTAGTGATCCGGACATAGCACTCCATGCCGAGAACAAAACTGCATCCTTGGCCCTCGAGGCATTATCTGAAGCCCTCGAGGCCGAAGAATTAACCGCGCTGTGCTCCACGATGGACAGGGATGATGTGGTCCTAGACAAACGACCCAAATCCACCTCCCTCAAACCAGCAGAAGAAATAGTCAAATTCCAAGTCCATCCAACGGACCCCAATAAGACAGCATCCATCGAAGCACAATTAGACCCAGCGGTTGACACCGCACTACGAGAGTTCCTGCGCGAGAATTGGGATATATTCGCCTGGCACCCTTCTGATATGCCAGGAATTCCACGTGAGTTGGCCGAACATAGCCTCAATATATTAAAGGAATATAAACCGGTCAAGCAAACACTGCGGCGCTTTTCCGAACCCAAACGTCAAGCTATGGGGGAGGAGCTAGCCAAGCTAAATGAGGCCAGATTCATCAGAGAAATAAAACATCCAGACTGGTTGGCAAACCTGGTGATGGTACCAAAGAAGGAAAAATCCTGGCAGTTGTGCGTCGATTTTAAAGACCTCAATAAGGCTTGCCCTAAGGATCCCTTCTCCCTCCCCCGCATTGATCAAACCATTGATGCTACTGCAGGACACGACTCACTGTGTTTCCTTGATGCATATTCCGGATACCATCAAATCAACATGAAGTAGTCCGATCAAGCTGCAACATCATTCATTACCCCATATGGGCCATTCTTCTTCAACACCGTGCCCGTCGGGCTCAAGAACACCGGCGCCACATACCAGTGCATGATTCAAGCATGACTGGAGAAACAGATCGGCAAGATAGTTAAAGCTTATGTAGACGACATCGTTGTCGGTGTCAAAATCGGCGGATCTCGGGTAGGGGGTCCCGAACTGTGCGTCTAGGATCGATGGTAACAGGAGACAGGGGACACGATGTTTACCCAGGTTCGGGCCCTCTCTATGGAGGTAATACCCTACTTCCTGCTTGATTGATCTTGATGAATATGAGTATTACAAGAGTTGACCTACCACGAGATCGTAATGACTAAACCCTAGAAGTCTAGCCTATGCATATGGTAATGGGTATATGTGGTGTCCTTTCCGTACTATCCCCTTTGGTTTATATAGACACCGAGGGGATCTAGGGTTTACATGGAGTCGGTTACATAAGAAGGAATCTTCGGTCGCCAAGCTTGCCTTCCACGCCAAGTAGAGTCCAATCCGGACACGATGCAGTCTTCGGCCTTCATGTCTTCACAGCCCATCACTCCGGCCCATGGATAACAGGCCGGACGCCCGAGGACCCCTTAGTCCAGGACTCCCTCAGTAGCCCCTGAACCTGGCTTTCAAATGACGAGGAGTCCGACGTGTTGATTGTCTTCGGCATTGTAAGGCGGGTTCCCCTTTCTCCGAACTCCAAGATAGTCTTCGAATGCAATGATAGTATCCTGACCTGTTACGTACACCATACACAACCGCGGAGAGAATATAATATTTGCACAAATCTAATCTGTTGACAGCTTTTTTCCAACACGACATCATGTTTGTCCGGTTATAATTTTGAACCATTTTTCTTCTGCCATCCCACGCTTCGAGACGCGGTTGCTATTGGCACATCTTGTCGAAACAGAGATCGTGCCCCCATATTGCGGGATTCTCATCAATGCGGGCATGGGTAACTCAATCATGCCATTTATACAGTCCAAGGGAACAGGCGAATCCTAAGGCGAGTGAGGAGGCGTTTAATATTTGCTGCCTTTATAAGGGGATAAGGATTCCCTTTTCCTCTCCTCATGCTCTCTCTTCGTCTCCGCCTTTTCGATCTCAAGCTCCAACGCTCAAGTTCTCATCTCCTCTCCACTCAAGCAACCATGTCCGGATCTGGTGGTCAGGGCAAGTGGATGGTCTCCTCCGTCAAGGAGGAGGACATTACTAAGCTCCGGGCGGTCGGATATTTGGCGAAGGAGATCACCCATCGTCTGCCAGCCGAGGGACAAGTCGTCCCCATGCCGGAGCCCACAAAGAGGGTAGTATTCATCCCCATTTCCTCGGTGGGCTAGGGTTTCCACTCCACCCTTTTGTCCGCGGGCTGATGTACTACTACAGGGTAGATTTCCATGATCTATCCCCGAATTCCTTCTTCAACATCTCGGCGTTTATCATCGTGTGCGAGGCCTTCCTCCGCATCCATCCTCACTTCGGGCTGTGGCTGAAAGTCTTCAACGTGAAGCCGAAGGTGGTGGATGGCCAGCACGCGGAGTGCGGAGGGGCCATGGTGAGCAAGATATCCAACGTCTCCTGCCCCAAAGGCACCTTTGTGGAGACAGTAAAGGAATGGCAGAAGCAATGGTTCTACATCACAGAACCTCGCAGCGCCACCTGGGCCGTAGCTGTCGAATTCCGCCCCAGCGCTCCCATGCGACTCACCTCCTGGGTCGAGAAGAGTCTGGACTGGTGTTCACCTAACGAGCTGATAGCGCTGCAGACGCGCATTCAAAGCATGGTAACCAAGGACGTCAAGCTCGTTGACGTTATCCAGGTGATGCTAATCCGCCGTATTCTTCCGTGCCAGCGCCGAAGCCACCCTTTATAGGAGTTTAATTCGAAGAAGCACCAGACCCTGAAAAGGCTCTTCGACACTTCTCACGAAGGGGCCTGGAAGTTGCTCTTTAAGGGCAACGAGAAGCCACCGACCATGGACTCAGGCCGTGGTCACAATTGTAACCGCCCCGCCAGCGAGGTATGTTACTTTTGACGTATTCCCAAATTAAATGTTTCGAGGATGATGTTCGAGATCTTAGTATTGCTCTCTCAGGACTGGGTGGAGAGGGCGAAGCGGATCCAGTGTCCGGCTCCATTGCCCGAAGAACCAGTCATCCCACGCTTGGCGAGGATGCTGGTACCGGCGCCATATACGGCGCCGGAGAAGAAGTCTAAGAAGAAAGCCAAGGGGGCCAAGAGTGGCCCCATCGCAAGGGCACTTCGGATGCGGCGTCCGAAGACAACGAGACCCATTCCTCTGTCCCTGAGGACAACGACGAGGAAGAGGAGGAGGAGGAGGAGGAGGAAAATAACCCTCCTCCCGAGGAGGAGAAGAAGAAGAGGGCAGCCTCAACACATCTGGGGGCGCAAGCACCCAAAAAGGGTAAGGGCACCCCAGCGGTTGACACCGTGTGGGACGTCGACAGTAGTCCGATGCGTCCGTTTCCCCCCTCCAGGTGCCGGCGGCGGCGCCATCCGTTAGGGGGGGCACTCCCCGGAGATGCGTGCCGCCTCTTCGGACATGCCACAACACCACCCGGTTGTGGTAGGTCATCCCATAGAAACACTTGGGAGCAACGTCCCCTCCGTATAGACCTGATGCGGCTGTTTCCGCCCTCCAGATGCCGGCGGCGGCGCCGTCCGTGAGGGGGGCACACCGCGAACGTGAGGCGGTCACACTCCGGAGACGGGTGTCGGGCGTTTGCAACCGCCACAAAACTTCTGTCGGCATAGCTGTTTTTGATTTTAATAAAATATAAGGACCTATATTCAAAAGAACATGACGGCCCATTATTAATGTGCTCGAAAAAAAATACAAACTATATATATATATATTCATAATCTATGGAAAAAATTACAAACTACATATATTTACATATAATACATAAAAAAGCATAAAAACATATGTAAAAAAATGCATAAAAACATATGTAAAAAAGCATAAAAACATATGTAAAAAATTAACTATGCCGGCGGCTTTGCCGTCGGCATAGAGACAGTAGGGTTTAGGTGGGCGCCGTGCCGCGGATCGGTGACGTGGCGCCTATGCCGACGGCTGCCGTCGGCATATCTACGCCGCGGATCGGTGACGTGGCGTGCGGAGATATGCCGACGGCCGCCCATCCAGACCGTCGGCATAGGTTTGACGGCGTTAGCCGCTGGTCACGGGCGGGGTCGCCGGGCCCACAGGTATGTCGACGGCTGGCTTATGCCAACGGCTGCTGTCGGCGTGTCTGCATCTAGGTCGACGGCTGTTCTGTGCCGACGGCTACCGTCGGTGTAGATCAGGGTAGCCCGACGGCCTGGATAAGCCGACGGCCAGGAGTAGGTTGTCGGCATAGCTCCAAGTAGGCCGACGGCAGCCGTCGGCATAGATTTGGCCGTCGGCGTAGGACCGTTTTCCGGTAGTGCGCTGCCGCAAGAATTCCCGGAGGGGATCCCCGCCGGCGGCCGAGATTGACGTCCTCCTGGACAATCTTCTCGAGCTGGTGTTCCTGCGCCTCCCCTCGCCTGCCAACCTCGTCCGCGCCGCGAGCACCTGCAAGCGCTGGCGCCGCATAATCGCGGGCGACGGTGGCGGCCTCCTCCGCCGGTACGGCACTCTCCACAGCGCATCCGATGACGTTGTCGGCCACTACTGCGTCGACGACTGCGACGGGTACCCGAACCCGCGTCGGCCTAGCCTTGACCCCGTGTTTGTCCCCTCCCCCTCCTCCTCTTCGCCGTGGGCATCGCCGCTCGGAATCTCGCGCTGGATTTCCTCCCGCGGGGGGAATTCGGAGATTCCCGCTGGGAACTCGCCGACATCCGGGGCGGCCTCCTGCTCGTCTTCGACAGGGTGCTGGCGCCACGCCTCCTCATCTGCGATCCCCTGAGGCGATGCTACAGGGAAATCCCTGGCTCGGCGTGGTTCCACGGCTGCCACCTGCTGGGTGCTTTCCTCCTCGACGGCGAGGACGCGGATGCGGGCATCAGCATGTCAAACTTCAGGGTGACGTGCGTGCTCTATCGCTTTCGGAACCGCACCGCCAGGGCCTGTGCCTTCTCGTCCGCCGGCGGCGGCTGGGCCTCCGCCGCCGGGCGTAGCAGCATGTCAATCAGCCCGGACGTGGAGTTGGAGCCCATCCATTTTGCAGGGAGCGACGACGGGTCCGCCGACTGGACGGTCGGAGACAACATTCTTCTTTCTCTGGACAAGGACGCCGCCGAGCTCACCTGTTTTCTCGTGCTGAACGACGAGGAGTACGCCGCGCTCCGGGAGAAGCGCCACCCCACGGGGTACCCGTACCAGATGCCGTGGCCACCTACGATCCAAGCTTGCTTGCCCTAGCTGCATCGGTTGGCTGCGGATAGGCCATGGCGTCGTCCCAGGTTCTGAACTCCATAGCACCATATCATATGTGTCTGTCTATAGGCATCAAGTGGCAAACAATTTCAGAAGTTCTATTGCGTTTGTTTGTAATCGTATACAAATTCAGTACATTGGATGGTTTGTTGTTGTTGTTTTGAACATTTATCTGTCCTTAAGAGTCATAAACTTCAAACTTGTTGTAGCTGTTTTCAACATTAGTCTCTCTCTTCTTCAGGTTACTGTCATAAAAGTGGAATTGCTTGTTTTAGAGAGGGGGTTTGCTGATGTAGTATTCGGGCTCGGGGGTTTCATATTCATAACACTGAACTTAGAACAATGACGGGAGAAACACTGACCAGAGGTTGCATAAGAAGTTGGATAGTTGGTGGTATAAATTCCTTTCTTGTGTGGGGAAATCGATTCTATTGTAGTGCAGCTTAAACAATATTGCATACTGTATGATGTCTCGGTTTGAAATTCCTGAAGCAGCTTTAAATAAAATGTGTTGTTTTAGGAGAAGGTAAGGTGGCAAGGTTGCAAAATTTATCTCATAGAAATCATCTAGTTAATTGGCCGTTCGTGTTCTATGCATATATTCTACCTATAAACCCTGATGCTCTACCCGGCCATACAAGCCATCTGAGCACGCGAGCGATCTGTGGTCGTCCGATCTTTTTACTGTGGCTGTTTTTATCTCTGTGTCAGCTGCTCAGCCGTTCCTCCATTATCCATGCACGCGCTTGGGCTGGCGCTGGATGACTGGTGGGGTCCTTCTCCTGTGGGGCCAAGAGATAGTGACCGGTTTGACGTATGCGGACTGAGAGGTGTGGGGTAGATCGTGTTGCGATCCCTCTCGTCCTCGAGCCCCACATCCCCTCCTCGCATGCTCTCCACCACCACCACGCCTCCTCCTCCTCCTCCTCGCTTCTCTGCTCCTCCGCTCTCGAAACCTAAACGCATGGTTGCCACCGCCTCTGTTTTCTCTCTCTTCCCCCTAGATAACGTCCTCAATTTCTCCATCCTCTCTGCTGCGCGCCGGTGTTCCGGATCCAGCGCAAGTCACTGCCACGATAGTCATGAAAGAGTAGGGGAGGATAGTGGTGAAGGAGGGACCAGCGAAGCCAGAGCTTCAGGGGGTGCTCGCGTCTCGGTGGAGTGGCGCTGTGGCGCTGCTCGTCAGCCGTCGCCACCATCCCCAATCTAGGCTGCTCATATGCGGTCTCCCGCCATCTTTCTCCCCCAGTTTTTTCCTTAGTACTATGGTAATGTGATTTCAATTTCTAAATTTATGGTTTTCCAGATCGAAGACACAGAAGAAGAGAAAGAATCTTGTGGAAGGGTTTGATGAAGAAGAACAAGTTGAATAATCTCTCTCTCTCTCTCTCACACACACACACACACACACACACATCCACGTTTGTTCCTGCATTTTAGTTTTGATGTTATGGTTTCTCAATTTATGATTTTCCAGATATGAGACAGAAAAGAAAGAAAGAATCTCATGGAGAAGAACCTGGTAAATCCTCTCTCTCTCTCTCTCACCTACGTTTGTTCCTGCATTTTAGTTTTCTCAATTTATCGTTTTCTAGATCTGAGACAAAAAAGAAGAGAAAGAATCTCATGGAAGAGCTTTGAAGAAGAACATGTTGAATTCTCTCTCTCTCTCTCTCTCTCTCTCTCTCTCTCTCTCTCTCTCTCTCTCTCTCTCTTGTTCGTACATTTTAGTTTTGATGATATTTGGCATCCTACATTAATTTGCAGCATTGTTAGTAATGCCACATTGCCACATACACACATATATATATACAGTTAGGGTTTATTCATTTGATTCCACTTGTCAAGGGTTAGGTAGTGGATGCCTTCCATTTTTTGTTGGCTGACGTCAGGCATCTACTGCTCATTGCCTTGCCTATATTGATCTATATAAAAAAGGAAATTTCAGCCTGTCGTGTATGTGTGCATTTCTTTTGTTACAGATTTTGCATGCCCGACAGAGTGCAGAAAAGGCAAACCATTGATATAGCTGTGGTGCGGATATGCAGCTTGAAATCTAATTGGAATGCAAGTTAAGATCATCTCACCATAAGATATTATTTATGTTCTGTGAAAAAAATGATTTATTTCAGGTGAGGTATGAATGGCGGCGGATTGAGGGAATGCAGATACAGCTTTTCTAATCTATGGATGCAATCTTGAATGTGATGGTAAAGGTATGTCGAGCAAATGTTGATTCATACCATGCATGTTATGAGCGGAGTCTTGGTGAAAAATGCAGTTCTATGAATAGCTTTCCGCCATTTGTAGTTTTCCTGATTGTACTGTGAGAGCTTTAAGCTAAGTTTGTTTTAGTTGACTCAGCCTTCTATTCATTTCTTTTGTATGGTTCTTGAAAGCAGAGTGCAAATGAATGGGCTGCGCTTATCTATAATGTACTTAACATGTTAGTTCTATTGCCAAATGATCTAAACAAGATTTAACCACTTCTATAGCATAGAAGAATATGGTATTTACCTTCCTTGGATTTACTCGAATGGAAGTGTTGGTACCGCCGCCTAAAAAAGCAAAAGGTATCATTTATATAGCTATTTCAAATGCAAGGGTAGGATCGTCTCTCTCAACAAGATATTCTTTGTGTTATGCGCCAAATTTGAGTGATTCTTGGTGATGTATATGAATCTTGGCAGATAAAAGAAGATAGAGCTAATGTAGGCGGGGCTTCATGAGCTTCTATCAAGGTTCTTAGTGAGTGCTTCCATTAAGATGCTTTCAGCTTGTTGATTGTTTTCTACCCTATATATATGCACGTCGTATTTTTATTTTCTTCTTAGTTACCACTCTGAATAGGATACATGGTGTTCATGTTCTGTTATATTATTTTATTCTTGTGTAGTCTGGTTTTACAGATGATAGGCCAGGCTGTGGTTACTTTTGCGTCTGCCACGCTTGCCGCTGTTACACATAATTGTACTTCTATTTTTGTTGTTGCTTTCTCAGTTTCTTAAGGCTCGAACACTATTGCTCTAAATTTTGTAGCTGGAGGATTAATGTAACTGTTTGGACTGAATTTCTCTTTTCTAGCATTTGTTTCATGTGAGAGAGATAGCATATTTGATATCATACTGAAATAATAGTAAAGTGTTCTAAAGAGAAGGCTAGCTGTACTATATTGTTTATAGGTTCTAGAAATGGTATGCTAATTTTCCATTTGCATGTCTGCTGGTTTGTGATGCCATAAAGACAAGAGCCCTATGCATCAGTTGTGTATCTTGCTTGCACTGTCTACATTTCCTATTTTGGTGCTAGATCTTTGACTATGAGGTGTTATCAATTGATTAGTTTTAGAAACTAATGAACTCTGAAGGCGTGGATTATATCTAATATTGTGGTGCTTCCAGCTTTGAGCTTGCAACTGAACCTTAAGACTACTTACTTTTGTGGATGGCTAACCTGAAAGTCTGAAATGAAATCTGGTATAGCAATGTTGCCTCCCTCAGCAAAAGAATTGCATTGAGGTCAGCTATCTTGAATGTCACTTTTTTTCGTTTCAGTGATGCATGAGCATAGTGTGACATGAAGATTTATCTTCGATCCTTACCATACTATTGATTTGTTGAACCATCTCAAAGCATACAGACTGGTTATTTTTAGGCACAATTTTCTCTTGTTGCCTTTACATGCTCATTTAATTCGTTTATGTTTCCTTTTCAGTTGCAGTGGAGGATATATCCTCCGCCGTGAATGGATGTGTTTGACCCTGTGAGATGGCCTAGGCCACTGATGGGTCAAGTGGTGGGGGTGAGGTCAGGATGAAACGGCGACACAAATGAACTTCGTTGACAAGCTCGCGGGTAAGAAAATGTGGTTTGAAGTGATTTTTCAATTACTGTGATTTTCCTTGTTAAATGTCTGAAAATGAAAACAATATTATACTGAATGTTGAGCTTCATTTCTTCTGCATTTATAGGAATGGCAATCTTAAATTTTGTTTGTGTTGATGGATTCTCACTTATCAGCATATAGCCTCCAGCCTTCACACATAAAGACTGGTTTGTCACTTTGTCTGGTTGTTTTATTTTTCTCTGTTGCAGAATAGGAACGAGATATGTACGTTTATTTCTCTGTGTTGTTTTTAATTCTACACCGTATTATTTATTATGAGAAATTTTCAACAGAAAATGTTTGTTAATCTTCCAGATTTTCCATATTGTTTTTGGTCTATCAAATTAATGCTTATATCAAATTTCATTCATAGAAGCTAATACAACGGTGCCTACGACTATTAGTGTTGGAGGAGTAGGGATCATTATGATATTAGTTCTAATTTGTGTTGTGGTAGTTTCCTTTTTTTTCATACTTATCCAGTAAATTACCTTTTAGTCTTGGAATGCTTAATCACACCCACCCTCATATTTTTCTAGGTTTTTTCTCTCTTCAGCCTATTTTAGATATAAAAGGAGGACTAACAATCTTGCATTCTGCAGTAAGTTTAAACTTTGATCAGTTCTCCACAGTTTCATGAAGACACAATTGAATGAAATAATGCTTTTTCTATATTGTGCCCGGCAGAAAACTTGTGTGATGGGCAATTGGCATCAACAATTTTAAGAGTTCGGTAGTAGTTTGAATGTAAGCAGTCTCCCTCTTTGTGTGTGTGTGTGCGCGCGCGCGCTTTTGTGTCTTTCAAGCTGCTCTATGTCCAGAATATCGAATGGTTATATTAGCCCTGAGTTTACTTACTTTCATTTTGTATATTTGATGCATTAAAAATAATATTACTTGGCTAATGATCCTTTCCATGATTGGTCATTATGATTTTATTGGTGTTCCTTCCGTATTTACAAAGACACATAAACCACCTCTTCAGTTTGTCTATTTTTTGGCCCAACTTTACACACTTTACATGCTTTTCGAATCCTTTTATTTAGGACCAAGGAAAAAATGCTAGCTATTAATTGTGTTTTTCCACTGACTAGCGCCTATCTTGCCTAAGTTCATGCCTAGGTGGAGCTAGGTGTTTGTTTGCCCCAAAAAAAGACCTAGTCGTTCTGTTGTGGCCTAGGGCCTAGGCACCCTTCACACTTCATTTCATTGATTTAAGAAGGGCTTTAAGAGGTGAGATGATTTTTCAAGCAGGTAATGCTCGGTTTTTTTGAGAGCACATAAGAGGCCTATACAAGTGTACATCGCCACTGTTATGTTATTTACTACTCCATCCGTCCCATAATATACTAGCGTTTTTGACACCAACTTGTTTCAAAAATGTTTTTATATTATGAGACGGAGGGAGTAGCAACTATAGTGTTTTTTAGAGTGCACACTTGCAAAGTTTTGAACCATACCTCCTCGGGCCGCCACCACCGCTCTTCTCGACCCCCTCCCTCCCGATCTCCTCCCTCCCGATCCCCTCTAGACTGATCCAATCTAGGTCTTTTAGCCGACGCTGCTCCTCTCCTCGCCGCCAGCGGAACTACGCGGGGCAAAGCCTAGGCGGGGGATGATGGCGGCGGCAAGGCCTTCCTCCGCCGTGGCTCCATGATGCGGTTGCGGTGGAGATCCGCGCGGGTGTCATGGACGTGTGTGTTTTCCGGCATCAGCGGCGCAGTGGTGAGGGGCCCTCCATCATCGATTGCTCACCCTTGTCGGGCGGCAGTTCCGAGCGGTGGTGCGGCTCCGGTCGTATGGTTCCCCAGCGGCAGACGTCACCCATGGGCGTGCTGGATGATGGAGGGGGTCGATCTGGTGGTCCAGCAAGGGATGGGCGCAAATTTGCAGCGAAGTTCGACCTCGGCCAGAACCGTCGATGGCGGCGCCCGCGAGCGTCGTTACCTTGTTGGAGGCGTTGTGGGGAAATTCATGTTCCATGTGTGCCCCAGGGGAAACCCCAAATTCGAGCTTTTTGGATCAGATGATGGCGAGGTTCGTGCATCGTCACCCCCCATTGGGACATCATATTTGGGGTTGTACACTGGCTGGAGGGATAAGTGTTTGGCTTGGTGGCTGGGCGCAGGCCTCCGTATACTTCTCGTGCAGTGACCAAGGTAGAGCGGCGTACAATCTACAGTATTGATGACGGCGTGTCTTGGCGGCAAGGTGCAACAGGGTCTCGGTGCTGGATACCGTTCGATGGACGCGCGCAGGAGGCGCGCGCTATTTGTCGTCGTGGTGGCGCTGACGGCGGAAGGGTCTGGCAAGATCACTGCATTGATTGCTGTTGAAGATGAGACTGTAGAAGATGGTGGCGGATTCTACAACGTGCCCATGTGTTGCATGCCGAGGGTCTGCTAGACCGGTTGGTGCTCCCGGCTAGCCAGCGGGTGGCTTGGTGAGGCCAGCGGATTTCCTGGTGTGTGTGGTGGTCAAGGCACATCATCAATCTTGTAGGTAGGGCGACAGTTTTTTGTCAGGAAGGTGGCTTTGGGTTGATCTATGTATTTATTTTGTAAGACTTCGTTGAATAATGCAATAAAGATGGCTATATGCATCGCTCGATGTAGAGGCCGGAGTAATCCTCCTTTTCGAGAGAAAATGCGCTGAGGGAAATAATAGATGCACAGTTGCTCTTTTGCTATTTTTGAACGATTATCAGTTTATTGATAAGAGATTTACATATTGGTTTGCACGATTGATGGTGAAAGTATAAAAAGGACAGAAAACCAGAGTTTACCTTTCTGCATGTGAAATATTAAAATGCATGAGTTTTGGACTGTTGTGCAAACGGTAAACAGTACAGAGAAATCCCCTTAAATATGTAATTGGTGCTTCACTGTTGCTATCAGTAAAACATGAATAGAAATCCTGAAGAACTTCATGCCCTGACGTGTCCTCCAGTGATCTTGAAGAACATGGAGACTGCATAGAGAAATAGTCTCTACGTTCATATTTTGTATTATTCATTATCTCAATCTTGAATATATTAGATCAGTGGTCAGCTACAGGCGACAAGGGCGATTTACTACTCTTTGTGCTGATTGCATAGTAAATCAGATGTAGCCAACTTATTCTGTCCTTTGCATAGTAGATCATGTATAATTTGTTTTTGTTAATCAAGAGTGAAATATTTACTTGTTTGCTGTTGACCTGAGTTTAGTCCTTCAGATGTGTTCCATCAATTTAGCCTCTATCTGGATAGATCAGTTGATGTTTAGCATCCTCTGAAGGCAAATATTTGAAGAAAGCATGCCCATAATATTTGTACCTACTGCTGCACAAGGTATCCTCCTAGCTGTATAACATTTTTAGCCTCACACGGGTAAGGGGAAAATAAATACGGATAGAATTGGAAACACCCAGTTTTTCTTGTGGTTGTGCCCATTTTGGCATTATTAAGTCTATCTTTGCCACTGTTATCAGCGATGAAGTTTACCTACTTTATGTAGTTTGACTTTAGACAAATCTTATATGCGGTGTAAAAAGAACCGGAAAGAGTACTTCACATTCCCTTTTCTTCGGTTGTTTCTAATTTGACTGCAAGACTGCGAGTGCAGCTCTGAGATCATTTTCTGATTCTTGGTGATTTGTAGGAATGCTACTACTCTGCAATGTTCATATCTAATTCATTTTTTTATTGAAGGCGACTAGAAAAACACTTGTACTGTGAGAGATTCTTGAAGCTGATATCTGGTTATTGCGAAATAACAAGGAATCCTTGACACCACAGTAATATTTCTTTATGATAGGTATGCATTTTATCGAGCTATTTTCTTCTTTGGTCATGACATGCTATTAAAATCCCAAACAAGACACCATCACCGCATGTACTCGCACCCAGGCTACACCAACCGTCCTAAATAAAACCATCTCCTTCGCTTCCTAAGATCAATTTCTCAAGAGGAACATCTCACGCAGCCATCTATGACCTCTTTGTCGATATATATGTGTGATTTTGTAACCCATGATATGTTTGAGGAAATGCCCCTGGAGAGATTATCATGCAGAGCATACAAACGTTTGATTAAATTTTGCTTGGTTCTTTAGAACAATACTGTCGGCATATCAACAATAAGGGTACCCTGAGTCGCCTGCCAAATGAGCCAGCCCCCAAAAAACAATCAAGTAAAATAAGAAACATAAAGGGTTTTTCAGCGTTGCCCCGTTAAAGATGAAGGCCACATGTGTTGTACACAGATCTATTGTGTGTATTTACTATCATATAAATAAATATAAATGACACAAACAATCCAAGCGAAGGATGTCAAGACGTCAGCCCTGGTGTCATAAGGATGGTGCCCGAAACCCCGAGCATCAACCTCCCAGGCTCGCGTGCGCAGGAAGGTCACTCTCTCTACGAATGGAGAACCTCGCCGCTGCAGGCCTACGTAAACCGTCATCATCACAACGAACAGGTTGGACGGGTACCTCAGGCTGATCAGGTGCAAACCCTATCGATCAGGTGAAAGCGACAGGACCAGACAACCTTTTTGACCAAGGGAGTGGTGCGTCGCGTCACATCAAGCAGGACAATTGTTAGAATAAATCTGAGGCATACCGTCGATCATCCAAGGACCAAGCAATCACACGAGCACGACACCGAGATTTGTTAACGAGGTTCACCGATATGGCTACATCCCCGGGGCTTGACTACAGGCGCTCCTCGCCGTGACACCGTCACAATACCGCACACCGGCCACCCGGGCGCCGGCACATGCCGCCGGCTCCCCCTTGCGCGCCTGTGCTATTATGTTGGCATATGTTACATCGTGTGTCTAATCCCGCTATATATGAAAGGCCTAGGATACAAGTGTCCTATTAGGACACAACTCCACATTCTATATAAACACAATACAACTCCTAGTTCAACTGTAACCTACCTTGTACACAATATTCGACACAACTCTAACAAACTCCACCTTCACGAATATTTTCCACCACCTTGAATCTGATACCAGATGTAGCTATATCGGTGAACCTCGTTAACAAATCTCGGTGTCATACTCGTGTGATTGCTTGGTCCTTGAGTGATCGACGATATGCCTTGGATTTATTTTAATAAGTGATATCATGAGCAAGGTTGAAAAGGTCCGGCAGGCGGTCGAGTTGATCTGAAAGGAGGAGGTTTTGAAGAGATCGTGATGGTAGAAGCTGGTCGGTGGCTAGTCGGCGGGATCTTTGGCGATCGCGCGGGACAAGACAGGAGAGAGCAGCAAGACGATCTGGGCCAAAAACAGAAGTGATCGGTTCGCAGGAAGTTATCGGCGAGATCGAAGTTCTCGGCGCTTCGCGGTGGTGGCGGAACGTGCAGGCGGCACGCGCTGTGCAGCCGTGCGCACAGGTGGCTGAAGCCAAGGCGGGGGCTAGCGTGGTCCATAGGACGTGGGCTGGCCCATGTGGGGCAGCGCAGGCAGGCCTAGGCGGAGTCGGCCGATAGCAAGTTGGAACTGGAGGGCTACTTACGTGAGATTTGTTTGGAAACAAAAGGAGACCGAGTCTCCATACTCTATATGACACAGAAAGGCAAAGCAAAGCTAGCTTCTTGGGGTTGAGCCAAGGGAGTAGATCATGTGAAGACCAGCTAGTTGAAATTGCCAGTAGTATGTGGAGGTTTTGTTTGTGTACTTGGGGAATCGTGTGTAAAGCTCGGATAATTTTTCGCATGGTCAGCCACACAAAGGACTATGGCGTCAATGGGTACCAGGTTTGAGGTAGAGAAGTTGACTGGACTGGAAACCTTGGGTTATGGCAGACAAAGGTGAAAGATTTGTTGGTGCAATAGAGATGCTTGAAGGAGTTACGGGAAGTCATGTCAGCTAAGATAGAATTATCAGGTGATGGATGGAGATTCGGACAAGACGATTTGGGAGCCTTGAGTGTGTCGTACAGTCCAATAAGATCGGCTTGGTCGGACAAGCTAGTCTGACGGATCGACGCGAGTCGGTTGGTACAGAGGACGGTGGTGAGATCGGCAACGACGACGTAGGAGCGTGATGTTGATGGTGACCGACTTCTGGGGCGTGGAAACACGTGGCACAGGCCCCGAGGGCTTGTGCAGCTTCGACAAGACTATGGCGCGGGGTTGATTCTAGGTGATGTATACACGGAGCTTGAAGTCGACGGGGCGCGAGGGTGGACTGATCATCTACCATGGAGTCATGTTGAATGTGAAGCTGGATTGAGGGGCTACGATGTAAGGATCCAGGGAATCGAAGCCTATTCAGCAAAGGGGAAAAGCATGGGACACACAGTTCGGACTGGAGCCCAGTGGTCTGATGAAAGTGTGAAACTCGTCATCGATCGGTTATGATTGGTGGTACTCTGCAGTGGGGGTTGAGTGGTGTGGGTTCGCGATCCTTGAGACTCGACCGGGACAGCGGAGGCTCGACGCAGTAATAACGACGAGGCGTGCAGTACGCACGGGACATGGAGACGGGCCAGGGCTCTGGTGGTCATACATGTGCTGAGACAACTGTGAATTTGACTTGAGATGACTATAAGCAATGGTGAAATTCCTTCAAGTTTCAAACAGGCTGTCAAGAAAGGAGCGGTGATGTTGAGTTCAGGTAACTCTTATGTGTGATACCCAATATGTGAGTTGTTCACTTTCACGCAGGTCAGTGATCGATGTGTGATGGCATTGAACGGATACTCTGAAAGTTGGGAGCGCAAACTAGAGTAATGTGGAACTTAATTTCGTTCGAGTGTTGACTCTGATCAAGAAAAGAAGGGATTACAAGTTGCAGGTGGAGTCATATAGAGTCTTTGGAGTAGCAGCGGTACTCATGGGATAAGCTCAAATCCAATGTACATGAAAGTTTGACGCAGTGACAAATTCAAGGTGGTGGAGAATATTTGCCAAGGTGGAGTTTGTTAGAGTTGTGTCGAATATTGTGTACAAGGTAGGTTACAGTTGGACTAGGAGTTGTATTATGTTTAAATAGGATGTGAAGTTGTGTCCTAATAGGACACTTGTATCCTAAACCTCTCATATATAACGGGAGTAGACACATGAAGTAACATATGCCAACATAATAGCATAGGCGCGCAAGGGGGAGCCGGCGGCGTGTGCCGGCGCCCGAGTGGCCGGTGTGCGGTATTGTGATGGTGTCACGGGGAGGAGCGCCCGTAGTCAAGCCCCGGGAATGTAGCCATATCGGTGAACCTAGTTACAAATCTCGGTGTCATGCTCGTGTGATTGTTTGGTCCTCGAATAATTGACGGTATGTCTCGAATTTATTCTAACAACAAAGACAAGCAGGACAATGACAAGCGGGACCCAGGCATCTACCAAAAGCACTTGAGTACCTGACACTCTGCAGTATCAGCTTATCTTCTGAACCGTAAACAAATGCACATCTGCAAGATGGACGCCGACCTTCAACTAGTATTTGTTCACACATATTAAACCGACTATTATGGTGTCCCCATGCCTATATAAGGGGAGGACCGAGGTCATTTTAAGACAAACGATTGAGCTATCACACACACATGCACACACCAGTTAACACTACTCCCATTCCGAGCATCACCAGAAGGCGATAGTACATCAAACTTAGCCGAGTAGAGATAGGAGTGCTCGGGCACTCAAGCTAGGACTCCAACCACTACCGATGACATGCCGAGCACCCCGTTTGTAACACAACAACACTTTAACCTCCATTTTCATATCAACGAAGAACAGGACATAGGATTTTATGCTATCAATGGCGGCCTGAACCTATATAAAAATCCTTGTGTCCTTTGTGAATTTCTCAGAAGGAAACCGTGCGTTTTAGCCTCTCGTTGAACTCAAAATTACAAGGTATCTTTGATCCTTGATGTCCTGAGTTTACGCTCCGACAAATACCCTTTCTTTGTGTGTGTGTTTTGTCTCAATTTGTTGTTAAGAAAATCTTGAAATTTGATATAGTCTTAGAGGTATGAAGTAATCTACGCTTTGCTACCTTTGTAACAAAGCATATATCTCGTATAAAAAGCTTTCTAGCATATGGATATGAAAAAAATAGTACTAATGCCTAAAGTTGAAGCAATTTCAGCTCCGCTGCTGGTTGTTGCCTGATACTGGTATGGAATGCTTATTAGGTTAGTAATTAGCTTGAGCCTGGGTTTCTCATTGCTACCTAAATGAGGATAATGCGTCATGCTTGTATTTAGAGAGCCAAGCTTCTCTTCGTTCTATACTCTCACCCAGTCTACACCAACCGTCATCTCACGCATGCCATCTGTGACCTCTTTGTCGATGTACATGTGTGATTTTGTAGCCCACGATACTTTTGAGGAAATGCCCCAGATGAGATTGCAGAGCATACACGTTTGTTTTTGCTTGATTTTTCAGAACAATGCCCTTTCTTGTGTGTGTTTTCTCAGTTTGTTGTTGAGAAACTCTTGAAATTTGACATAGTTTTACAGGTATGAAGTAACCTGTGCTTTGCTACCTTGTAATGAAGCATACCTCATAAAAAAGCTTTTTAGCATATGGATATGAAGAAAAAAATAGTACTAATGCCTAAAGCTGAAGTTATGTCAGCTCAGCTGTTGGGTGTTGTCTGATATTGGTATGGAATGCTCATTAGGTTGTACCCACAGAATTCTTGATTTTAATTAGCTTCCTGGGCCTGGGTTTCCCATTGGTACCTTCTGTTATTCTTTACCGCCCCTACAAATGTATGGTGATTAATACTCAAATAGAACTTCTCTCTGTCCGTGTCTTGCACCCGGGGCGCAATCTAGTCATACTAAAAGCTAGAGGTTGGTTTATCTTGCAGGTGTTGTAAAAAAAATGAGAATGGGCAAAAGACCAAATCCTGGTGATATTTGTGGATTGGGTATGTCCCTCTTTGTAGAAAATATGCCAGTGCTTCTTTATAACCTTACTTTGAGTACTGACATGATGTTTTCAATTGTTTTGGAGGGAGACTTGGGCAGAGCATTAGATTTAGGAGAATAGTTTGGGGTGGAAGTGGCAGAATTCAGGTTGAGAGCAGCATTCCAGGTCCAAGAGTTTCAAATCGATGTATGCTACTCCTACTCTACTTTGAGAGCGGCATGGCACAGGTTGGGTGCCCATACAAAGAACTCTGGTTCATCCGGGTCCCCTGGAAGTTATCTTTGCTTGATGCTTAGAAAAAGTATATATATTAAGGATGATAATGTGCTTAAGAAGAGGCTTGTAGGATAAATGTTAAAGGTATTTTGTCGGCTTATGAGGAGGGAACTGGACAACTATTAAGTCCGGATAAATGTTCCGTCTTATTTGGCAAAAAAAATGCTTTATGGAGGACCAGGTGTCCATCCTGGTTATCCTTAAACTCACCATCGATGGATTTGAGGACAAATATATGTGCTTGCCTGTACCAGAAGGCCGTATGAAGGTGGGTAAGTTTCAATCCACCAAAGGTAAATCACTCAAGCGTGTTTCAGATTGGATTGAAAAATATGCTTCAAGCGGGGTGAAAGAAATCCAGATCAAGTCTGTTGTTCAGGCTTTACCGGTTTATACAATGGGTATTTTTAAATTCTCTGATTTATTGTGTGAGGAGTTATCCCAGATTATCAGGAATTTTTGGTGGGGCGATGAAGAGAATAGGAAAAGAACACATTGGCTGGCTTGGGATAAGATGACAAGACCAAAAAGTGAAGGGGGTATGGGATTTCGCAATCTTCAGCTTTTTAATCAAGCGCTTTTGGCAAAACAAGCTTGGCGTCTTTTGGTTTTTCCAGACCCTCTGTGTGCAAAGTTGATGAAAGCTAAATATTATCCTCATGGGCATCTTATTGATATCGTTTTCCCTCAAGATACATCCTTTCTTGGCAAGGAATTATGCATGGCCTCGAACTGCTAAAAAAGGTATCATATGAAGAGTGGCCGATGAGACTAGTATAAATCTTTGGAGGGATAATTGGATCCTTGGAGAATCTGGTCTTCAAATCTCTGCTAAGAAGAACAGAACTAGGATCAAATGGGTGTCCGAGTTATTCTTGAGTGGGACTAGGAGATGGGATGAACACCTGATCAGGCATCTATTTCTTATCCATGATGCAGAGGAGATCCTAAAGTTGCGCACTCTTAGAATGGGCGAGGGAGATATTATTTCTTGGCAGTGCACCATGAGAAAAGCAGTTTGTTCTCGGTGAAGAGTGTGTAGTGTATAGACTGGCACTGAATCTTAAGGACCCGAAGATCGATTTAGGCAATTCTAATGATGCCATTGAAGGAACTATGCCCTAGAGGCAATAATAAAGTTGTTACTTTATATTTCCTCATATCATGATAAATGTTTATTATTCATGCTATAATTGTATTAACCAGAAACTTGATACATGTGTGGATACATAGACAAAACATAGTGTCCCTAGTAAGCCTCTACTAGACTAGCTCGTTAATCAAAGATGGTTAAGTTTCCTAGCCATAGACATGTGTTGTCATTTGATGAACGGGATCATATCATTAGGAGAATGATGTGATGGACAAGACCCATCTGTTAGCTTAGCATAATGATCGTTAAGTTTTATTGCTATTGCGACATATACATATTCCGTTGACTATGAGATTATGCAACTCCCGGATACCGGAGGAATACCTTGTGTGCTATCAAACGTCACAACGTAACTGGGTGATTATAAGCATGCTCTACAGGTATCTCCGAATGTGTTTGTTGGGTTGACATAGATCGAGATTAGGATTTGTCACTCTGAGTATCGGAGAGGTATCTCTGGGCCCTCTCGGTAATGCACACCATAATAAGCCTTGCAAGCAATGTAACTAATGAGTTAGTTGCGGGATGATGTATTATGGAACGAGTAAAGAGACTTGCCGGTAACGAGATTGAACTAGGTATTAAGATACCGACGATTGAATCTCGGGCAAGTAGCATATATACCGATGACGAAGGGAATAACATATGTTGCCATAACGGTTTGACCGATAAAGATCTTCGTAGAATATGTGGGAGCCAATATGAGCATCCAGGTTCCGCTATTGGTTATTGACCAGAGAGGTGTCTTGGTCATGTCTACATAGTTCTCGAACCCGTAGGGTCCGTGAGGGAGTCCTGGCTAAGGGGTCCTCGGGCGTCCGGCCTGTTAGCCATGGGCCGGACTGATGGGCTCTGAAGACACGAAGACTGAAGACTGCACCAGTGCCTGGATGGGACTCTCCTTGGCGTGGAAGGCAAGCTTGGCGACCGAATATGTAGATTCCTTTCTTTGTAACCAACCTTGTGTAACCCTAGATCTCCCTGATGTCTATATAAACCGGAGGACTTAGTCCGGAGGGGGAGATTCGTTATCATAGCCATACAAGCTAGACCTTTAGGGTTTGGCCTTTACGATCTCGAGGTAGATCAACTCTTGTAATACTCATACTCATCAATATCAATCAAGCAGGACGTAGGGTATTACCTCCATAGAGAGGGCCCGAACCTAGGTAAACATTGTGTCCCTTGTCTCTTGTTACCATCGACATTAGACGCACAGTTCAGGACCCCCTACCAGAGATCCGCCGGTTTTGACACCGACATTGGTGCTTTTATTGAGAGTTCCACTGTGCCGTCGACAACAAGATCGATGTCTCGCCTTGTTCTCAAGGACAATATCATCACCGGAGGAACACTGGCTCCAGGCCAAACCCTCCGGCTGGGCGGCTTCACCATGACCGCCCGTTCGGTCATTAAGCCAACGATGACCTCTCGGGTCATCGGAAACCCCTTTCGTATCGACTCCGAACACTCCAAGCAGATGGATCCGGTGGAGCTTTCGTCCTTAAACGAGCTCCTAGATCGCATCGCCGCCCTGGGGGTCGCTGCAGACTACGATCGAATTGGGCTTAAACCCGATCAGAGAGAAATCAAATCTCCACCGATCACCCACCAGATAATGGTAGTCGAAGAGCGAGTCGACAACTCTTCCTCCATATTAAGGATGGACTATGTCCGGATCTCCGGTCTCGAAGAGCCGGACACCTACCCGCGAGGTGATGCATCCTACCCTTCGAACATAGAATCAGACGACGGGCCTAAAAAATTAGTGGACATCCCGGAGCCCGATCTGCTAAGTTCGGAAGACCTTCAGACTCCGGGTCCAAAACTGGGGCAGGGTTCAGATTTAAATCCACCCACCCACCCGAATACAAGCGCTCTCATGAGCATAAAACAGCAGTCTCAGAAAACGGTCCACTTCTCGGCCAGATTCCTTCTTGTCAAAAACAAGATCAAAGATTGCCGCGACGAGGAAGCGATCTCAGTGTTCCGCAACAATTGCAGGGACGAAGGAATCCTTAACGCCATCAACCGCCATCGCATCTTACACTTCGCTGACTTGGCAACTATCGTACAGAAGTACAGTGCAATGGAAAGCGCCTGGAAAACTCAAGCAACTCATTGGGAATCATCGGTCCCCACTCAAACCCTCATTCAGGAGAAAAGGGTGCACCCTTGCAACACGCCCGGCTCAATAGCAAAGAAATACAAGTCCAGTATGGGGCACGGAACCGTTCTGGAAGGATGGCTCGATGGGCCATGCAAAATACACGCAACACTGGATAACATACCAACACATAGCCTTAGAGCATGTTGGATACTCCGGCAAGTGGCCAAGAGCGGCGAGGATATCCTCACCAAGAATAACCCAGAACAACACCCCCCAGAGGACAATGACCCCAAAGTACTGATGGTCTTCGAGACATTCGCCTCAAACAATAGGCGCAAAAGAGCACTATGCGGACTCGCCGAAGTCTGTCAAATAGCAGCAATAAACCCTTGGAATGACACGGCTATAACCTTTAATGCCGGCGACGAACCAAAATACAGGACAGTCCGAGCACCAGCCGCCTTGGTCCTCAGTCCAATTGTGGACGGCTTTCGGCTCACCAAGGTCCTCATGGATGGTGGCAGCAGACTAAACCTCATCTACGAAGATACACTCCATAAAATGGAAATAGATAGGAGCCGCGTTGAGCAAAGCAGCATGACCTTCCGAGGAATTATCCCCAGTCAGGAGGCGCGGTGTGCGGGAAAAATAACGCTCGACGTGGTATTCGGCATGCTGGAGAATTATCGATCCGAAGAAATAACCTTCCAAGTGGCCCCTTCCAACAACGGATATCACGCCCTCTTAGGGCGAGATGCATTTACGCGCTTCCAAGTGGTACCCCATTATCGGTACATGAAGCTTAAGATGCCTGGGCACAACGGTATAATCACTCTAGCTAGTGATCCGGACATAGCACTCCGTGCCGAGAACAAAACCGCATCCTTGGCCCTCGAGGCATTATCTGAAGCCCTCGAGGCTGAAGAATTAACCGCGCTGCGCTCCACGATGGACAGGGATGATGTGGTCCTAGAAAAACGACCCAAATCCACCTCCTTCAAACCAGCAGAAGAAATAGTCAAATTCCAAGTCCATCCAACGGACCCCAATAAGACAGCATCCATCGGAGCATAATTAGACCCAGTGGTTGACACCACACTACGAGAGTTCCTGCGCGAGAATTGGGATATATTCGCCTGGCACCCTTCTGATATGCCAGGAATCCCACGTGAGTTGGCCGAACATAGCCTCAATATATTAAAAGAATATAAATCGGTCAAGCAAACATTGTGGAGCTTTTTCGAACCCAAACGTCAAGCTATGGGGGAGGAGCTAGCCAAGCTAAATGAGGCCAGATTCATCAGAGAAATAAAACATCCGGACTGGTTGGCAAACCTGGTGATGGTACCAAAGAAGGAAAAATCCTGGCAGTTGTGCGTCGATTTTAAAGACCTCAATAAGGCTTGCCCTAAGGATCCCTTCTCCTTCCCCCGCATTGATCAAACCATTGATGCTACCGCAGGCACGACTCACTGTGTTTCCTCGATGCGTATTCCGGATACCATCAAATCAACATGAAGGAGTCCGATCAAGCTGCAACATCATTCATTACCCCATATGGGCCATTATGCTTCAACACCGTGCCCTTCGGGCTCAAGAACACCGGCGCCACATACCAGCGCATGATTCAAACATGACTGGAGAAACAGATCGGCGAGATAGTTAAAGCTTATGTAGACGACATCGTTGTCGGTGTCAAAACCGGCGGATCTCGGGTAGGGGGTCCCGAACTGTGCGTCTAGGATCGATGGTAACAGGAGACAGGGGACACGATGTTTACCCAGGTTCGGGCCCTCTCTATGGAGGTAATACCCTACTTCCTGCTTGATTGATCTTGATGAATATGAGTATTACAAGAGTTGACCTACCACGAGATCGTAATGACTAAACCCTAGAAGTCTAGCCTATGCATATGGTAATGGGTATATGTGGTGTCCTTTCCGTACTATCCCCTTTGGTTTATATAGACACCGAGGGGATCTAGGGTTTACATGGAGTCAGTTACATAAGAAGGAATCTTCGGTCGCCAAGCTTGCCTTCCACGCCAAGTAGAGTCCAATCCGGACACGGTGCAGTCTTCGGCCTTCAAGTCTTCACAGCCCATCACTCCGGCCCATGGATAACAGGACGGACGCCCGAGGACCCCTTAGTCCAGGACTCCCTCAGTAGCCCCTGAACCTGGCTTTCAAATGACGAGGAGTCCGACGCGTTGATTGTCTTCGGCATTGTAAGGCAGGTTCCCCTTTCTCCGAACTCCAAGATAGTCTTAGAATGCAATGATAGTATCCTGACCTGTTATGTACACCATACACAACCGCGGAGAGAATATAATATTTGCACAAATCTAATCTGTTGACAGCTTTTTTCCAACACGACATCATGTTTGTCCGGTTATAATTTTGAACCATTTTTCTTCTGCCATCCCACGCTTCGAGACGCGGTTGCTATTGGCACATCTTGTCGAAACAGAGATCGTGCCCCCATATTGCGGGATTCTCATCAATGCGGGCATGGGTAACTCAATCATGCCATTTATACAGTCCAAGGGAACAGGCGAATCCTAAGGCGAGTGAGGAGGCGTTTAATATTTGCTGCCTTTATAAGGGGATAAGGATTCCCTTTTCCTCTCCTCATGCTCTCTCTTCGTCTCCGCCTTTTCGATCTCAAGCTCCAACGCTCAAGTTCTCATCTCCTCTCCACTCAAGCAACCATGTCCGGATCTGGTGGTCAGGGCAAGTGGATGGTCTCCTCCGTCAAGGAGGAGGACATTACTAAGCTCTGGGCGGTCGGATATTTGGCGAAGGAGATCGCCCATCGTCTGCCAGCCGAGGGACAAGTCGTCCCCACACTGGAGCCCACAAAGAGGGTAGTATTCATCCCCATTTCCTCGGCGGGTTAGGGTTTCCACTCCACCCTTTTGTCCGCGGGCTGATGTACTACTACAGGGTAGATTTCCATGATCTGTCCCCGAATTCCTTCTTCAACATCTCGGCGTTTATCATCGTGCGCGAGGCCTTCCTCCGCATCCATCCCCACTTCGGGTTGTGGCTGAAAGTCTTCAACATGAAGCCGAAGGTGGTGGATGGCCAGCACGCGGAGTGCGGAGGGGCCATGGTGAGCAAGCTATCCAACGTCTCCTAGCCCAAAGGCACCTTTGTGGAGACAGTAAAGGAATGGCAGAAGCAATGGTTCTACATCACAGAACCTCGCAGTGCCACCTGGGCCGTAGCTGTCGAATTCCGCCCCAGCGCTCCCATGCGACTCACCTCCTGGGTCGAGAAGAGTCTGGACTGGTGTTCACCTAACGAGCTGATAGCGCTGCAGACGCGCATTCAAAGCATGGTAACCAAGGACGTCAAGCTTGTTGACGTTATCCAGGTGATGCTAATCCGCCGGATTCTTCCGTGCCAGCGCCGAAGCCACCCTTTATAGGAGTGTAATTCGAAGAAGCACCAGACCCTGAAAAGGCTCTTCGACACTTCTCAGGAAGGGGCCTGGAAGTTGCTCTTTAAGGGCAACGAGAAGCCACCGGCCATGGACTCAGACCGTGGTCACAATTATAACCGGCCCGCCAGCGAGGTATGTTACTTTTGACGTATTCCCAACTTAAATGTTTCAAGGATGATGTCCGAGATCTTAGTATTGCTCTCTCAGGACTGGGTGGAGAGGGCGAAGTGGATCCAGTGTCCGGCTCCATTGCCCGAAGAACCAGTCATCCCACGCTTGGCGAGGATGCTGGTACCGGCGCCATATACGGCGCCGGAGAAGAAGGCTAAGAAGAAAGCCAAGGGGGCCAAGAGTGGCCCCGTCGCAAGGGCACTTCGGATGCGGCGTTCGAAGACGACGAGACCCATTCCTCTGTCCCTGAGGACAACGACGAGGAAGAGGAGGAGGAGGAGGAAAACAACCCTCCTCCCGAGGAGGAGAAGAAGAAGAGGGCAGCCTCAACACATCTGGAGGCGCAAGCACCCAAAAAGGGTAAGGGCACCCCAGCGGTTGACATCGCGTGGGACGTCGACAGTAGTCTAGAATGTCACCCCCGTACTAGGCCTCAGGCCGCATCGTAAGTGACATAGCTTATTTATGCGCACATCCATCCCTTTCTTTTTATTATTCTAACATGGTTAATCCACACTATTGCAGTCCGGCCCGTGACCTTATCCAGCAATCCTCATCTGGAGGTTCGTTGGCTCTGTCGGAGATGGCGAGCATGTCGCTACCTCCTGCTTACTCCCCCGGGGCCAGGGATGACACCGAAGTGTTATCCCAGAGGACCGCTCCGAAGGGAGGAGCCCAGGACGTTGTCCGGGAGGCGCCACAAGGCGGGACCTCCACTGCCGGACACATGGGGGAGTCAATCCCCTGGAGACTGGAGAAGAGAGTCGTATCCATTTTGGACCTCATCCGAATACAATTCCCGAGACCCATGTGGCTCCGGAGTCAAGCGAGCAGCCCCCTTTGAAGGAGGGGGGTGCTTCGCTTGCACCGGTGGCTCCTGTCCATCCAGGAGCGCCAGATGACCTGATGGGGGCGCTACGAAGCGCCTCCATCATGGACGAGCACCGTGTCCTTATGGGTGCGGTGATTGAGAAGGTTCAGTCTGCCAAGAGCGGACTGAATGAAGCCTGCAGCAGCCTGTTAACAGGTTTCGAGGTAAGAAAGGAGAAAAAACCCGTATAGTCTGTATCCCCTGAGACATTGTCCGATGTTCGGCGAGGAGAACCGGACAGGGGATCGATCCTTAATTATAAGAGGCTGACTGAACATGTATCAATAAGCAGGCGTCCCTGTTGGCCGCGACCTCGCATGTTCCCGAGGTCTGCGAGCTGAAGCGGAGGCTGGAGCGGACCGAGAACGAGCTCGGCGAGGTTAAGGTTCGGCTCCACGAGAAGCAAGGTGAGGAACGCCTTGCTATATGTTCAGGAAAGGATAAGCACTGTATATTGACAGCGGTATTGTGATATGTGCAGAAGCTGCGACCAAGGCCGAGGCCTTGAGGAAGGCCCTGGGCGAGGCCAAGGAGCAAGCTGTCCAGCAGCAAGCCGCCCGTAAGAAGCTAAAGGCCGGGTCAAAGAAGTCCACCAGGAGCTCCAGGATGCGGTGAAAAAATGTGAGGCCTTGGGGCGTGATGCGTCGGTTCGAGGGACCGAACTCGCCAAGGCTCGGCAGAGCGTGGAGGCCGCACGGAGTGAGGCCTAGGCCGCCCGCCAGGAGATCCAGGAGGCCAAGAAGATCACAGCGGGTAAGGCATTTAAGATGCAAAGCAAGTATGCGGAGAAGCAGTACCTTTTACTAACCTGGGTTCGGAGTTTCCCAGGGGCTTTTGCGGATTTGCCACGTAGTGTATCAGACGTCGTGGAGTTCTATCGAGATGAAGGAGGGGGTTCTTCGGAGAGGCTCTTCTGGTCGCAGTATGCGGCACCAGAGCATCTCGTGTCCTTCACCGATCAACTGAAACAGATAGTGGAGCTGCATAGGGTGGCCGAACTAGCCATTAAGGATGTGATAATCCGGCTGTGACCAGCCAAAGCTATGCCTAGTAGCTACTTCGGACTCGTGAGGTGGATGGTGAATGCCTGTCCTCGGCTGGACGTTATCAAGTGCTTCGTCTGTATTGAAGGTGCCCCTATGGCCTTCGCTCGCTGCAAGATGTGGTGGGAGAAGATGAACGTTGTTGAAGTCGCCAGCGGGCCGCCGGAGGGCAAGGAGCACCGCACACCCGAGCGATATTTCGAGGATGTTGTAGAAGGGTCTCGACTTGTAGCGGCGCAATGTTCGCAGGACATTGTATTTGAATAAATGTATTCATGTTGCCTTTGTCTTGTATTATGGGAACAAAGCTAGTTTTTGTAAAGTATTTTTATTATGCTTTGAATTGTTTCCTCCTGTGCGGCCGTGTTGTGTGTAATCTGAGGGTTGGCCAGTTGTCGGCTTCTGCCCTCACGTAGATAGTACGGAGGTGTTCGGGATGGAATCTAAACAATCTTGATCCAATTACATGGTCCTTGAAGGAGTTGTTTAGCGCAACAAACAAGGCAATCAGACTTTATGGCTTTAACGCCCTCACTTAGACATAGGAGTTTTATAATAAAGCATGGGCGTAGCCCCTGGTTTAATCCAGAGTACTGTCAGCATATGATCAGGAAGTGTCAATCTCTCACGTAACGCAGAAAAAATCTCCAACGAATTGTAACCCTCGAGTAGCTAACCGGCTCTTGCCACATCATGATAGTCAGTTTTCGGCTTTCTCTACTGAGGTGCTCGTCTAGTCAAAGCCAGGGCACAATCGCAGTAGTTCTCCCTTTACTACCCTAGCCGATGGAGCGGAACGTAGGGTAGCAAGCACAGGAGCCGGGCAACCCAACTATTGACCAAAGACATGATTCGGAGCCAGTGCATATAATGCTAAATTCGGGGTGCCGAACATATATAAGAAGTGTTCGGACTGTGCTGACATATTGTGGAGCGACAGGTAGCCCCTGGCGAATATTAAACGTAAAAGAGTGTCGATGCAGCAAATAAGCAGATCGAAATAAAAACGAAGTAAGAAGCGAAAACCACAGGAACTGGCCACGAACCATTTTTATTATAACTGGATGGGTACGTCAAGGCATATCTTGTACAGATGGTGCGAGAAGTATCCGACCATTTAACATGCCGGCATCAATAGGGCGCAGCATGCGGGTCCTGAGAAATAAGTATGAATACCGTCAAGAAGAACGTATAAAGGTTACCCCACACCTATGTTTCTTGCCTCCGTTGTATTTCAGTCCTTCTAAAGGACTTGACATCAGGCCCGCGGAAAAAGGTGCCTGAAACAAGAAAAAGAAGTAAAAGTATGTGTGTCCGGGATCGGTCCGGCCGAATTGTAGACCCCGGGTTATCTCGTGCCTCCGTCGATGTCCATGGAATTTTAAGTGCGTAATTGTGTACGTGTGGTACGAATGCCACTACCTCATTGGGGTTGGGACGGATGCTAAATTGCTAGTCGAGCTCTTGACAAGCCGCGCTGTCCTGTTGTAGTGTAGTCCGGACCCTCTTGATGGTGTCCAGGGGCTCGGCAACTGGATTATAACGCTGCTTGAGAAGGCCGCTCTGTGCTTCAGCTGCTAGGGCGGTGGTCTGCTCCTCTGTTCAGAGGGAGTGTTCCGTATTGCCATTGACTGTTATGACGCCGCGTGGACCGGGCATCTTGAGCTTGAAATAAGCATAGTGTGGCACTGCATTAAATCTAGCAAACGCGGTTCGTCCGAGGAGTGTGTGGTAGCCGCTGCAGAAGGGGACGATATCGAAGATTAACTCTTTGCTTCAGAAGTTGTCCGAAGAACCAAAGACCACCTCTAGCGTGATTGAGCCCGTACAACCGTCCTCTACACCTGGTATGACTCCTTTAAAGGTAGTCTTTGTGGGTTTGATTCGCAGGGATTAATGCCCATCTTCCGTACTGTATCCTGGTACAGCAAGTTGAGGTTGCTTCCACCATCCATCAGGACTCTTGTTAGGTGGAATCCGTCGATGATTGGGTCAAGGACCAGTGCGGCCGAACCGCCATGGCAGATACTGGTCAGATGATCTCGTCGATCGAGGGTGATTGGAAATGACGACCATGGGTTGAACTTTGGGGAGACTAGCTCTACCGCGTAGATGTCCCTGAGTGCTCGTTTGCGCTCCTTTCTGGGGATGTGCGTGGCGTATAGCATGTTCACCATTTTGACTTGGGGGGTGATTTCTTCTATCCCCCGGTGTTCGGCTACCGGGGCTCTTCATCCTCGTCCTCACTTTGTGATCCCTTTTCTTTGTTTTCGGCATTTAACTTGCGAGCCTGCTTGAAGACCCAACAATCCCTGTTGGTGTGATTGGCTTGCTTATTCGGGGTGCCGTGAATTTGGCACGGACGGTCGAGTATGCGATCCAGGCTGGAGGGTCCTTCGTTGTTTCTTTTGTAGGGTTTCTTCTGCTGGCCGGACTTGGAGCCACTAAATCCGGCGTTGACTGTGGTGTCCTCGGTGTTGTCGCCATTGCTTCTACGTTTGTGTCTATTGTGCCGGAGCTTGCCGGTGCTGTTCTTGGCCTCTGTAGGGCCTTCCTCGCTGGCTGTGTTTTTGCTACGAGCCAGCCAGCTGTCCTCGCCTACGCAAAAGTGGGTCATGAGTGTCGTAAGGGCTGCCATTAACTTTGGCTTTTCTTGTCCGAGATGGCGTGCTAGCCATTCATCACGGATGCTGTGTTTGAAGGCTGCTAGGGCCTCGGTGTCCGGAGAGTCGACAATCTGGTTCTTTTTGGTTAGGAACCTAGTCCAGAATTTTTTGGCCGATTCTTCGGGTTGTTGAACTATGTGGCTTAGGTCATCGGCATCTGGTGGCCGGACATAAGTTCCTTGGAAGTTGTCGAGGAAAGCCTCTTCCAAGTCCTCCCAGGTGCCGATTGAGTTCTCAGGCAGGCTATTTAACCAGTGTCGAGCTGGTCCTTTGAGTTTTAATGGGAGGTATTTTATGGCGTGGAGGTCGTCTCCTCGGGCCATGTGGATGTGGAGAATACAATCCTCGATCCATACTGTAGGATCGGTTGTGCCGTCGTATGATTCGATATTGACGGGCTTGAACCCCTCGGGGAATTCATGATCCAATACTTCATTAGTGAAGTAGAGCGGGTGTGCGGCGCCTCTATATCGGCCCGCATTGTGGCAGAGCTCTGAAGGAGTCCGTCTGTGGCATTCGGCTCGAGCGTGGTTAGGTTTGTCATGTCCGAATAAGTAGCCGTCGTCGCGCCTCGAGGCACGTCCTCGTGATCTGTAGATCGATCTTGTGTGTCCAGTTCTACTATCCAGGGTCTGTCGGAGGTCGTACGTATGACTCCGGACTCTTCCATCCCTATTTTGATGGGGTGGTGGGGCGGTCTGCTGTTCAGCCTGAGTTGCCGGTTTATCTCGACCGCGGGGTGGCTGTTCTGCCGCCCTGTCCCGACCATGCATGTGGTGGCCGATCCACGTTACGCGAGGGAGACATATGCTTCGGCGCCTCCTCATCGAATTCAGGTAGCAGTCTGCGTTTCGGGTAGCTCTTGGCTGGACGGTTGAGGCCGTATTCCTCGGCTATCAGGACATCAGTCCATCTGTCGACGAGCAGGTCTTGTTTAGCTTGAAGCTGTTGTTGTTTCTTTTTCAGGCTCCTTGTAGTGGCTATGAGCTAAAGCTTGAAGCGCTCCTGCTCGAGAGGATCCTCAGGCACGATGAAGTCTTCGTTGCCAAGGCTTATCTCCTCCTCGGAGGGCGGACGGTAACTATCATCATCCGGGTCATCTTCTATGGCCTGTTCGTCATGGTTGTCTTGCCTGCTGTCGTGTTCCTGTTCGGATGTAGACCCGGCGGGGTCTTCACTGTTTTCGGCATCGCCCGGAGTACTATTTTCTCCGGTGCCAGTGTTGCCGTCATTTGAGCGGCAGGGCTTGGGGCGGCGTTTGGGCCGCCGGCGCTTGGACTGTGTCTTAGAGGTTTTGTTCGCATCCGGCTCTTCTTTGTCGTCGCCAGATCCTTTAGGTGTATCAACCATGTACACGTCGTATGAAGAGGTGGTCGTCCAACGTCCAGTAAATGGCGGGTCTTGGCCTTGCTCCTTGTCGGCATCGTCGTCCATACCATTGATGTCTTCGGAGCCATAGTCGAGCACATCGGTTAAGTCATCGACGGTGGCTATGAAGTGGGTGGCGGGTGGGAAGCGAAATTCCTCATCATCTGTCTCTAGCTCAAACCGGACATAGTTCAGCTGTGAGTCCTTTTCCAAGGACAATTTCTTTAAAGATTTTAGCACATCACCCAAAGGTGAGTGCTGGAACATGTTAGCGGCGCTGAACTCGAAGATCGATAACCGATGTAGCTAGGTGTCCGCGGGTGTACACCGTCCGGAACTTATAGCCGGAGACGAGTCCGAAGTTCCATTAAAGCGAATATCGCAGGGCATCGAGTCCACGTGCGGCTCCAATGCCGCGGACTCTGAGGCCTCGGATGGCTTGATCTGCTTTGGCTCTAAGGTCATTGCAGCCGCATGAACCATCTCCTGGGTGTGATCTGATGACAGATTTAAGTCACGTTCCTTGGGATAAGGGGGAGCGATCACCGCGGGCTCAAGTCCCTCGAAGATCAAGTCTCCACGGGTATCCGCGGCGTAGTTGAAGCTTCCAAATCCGACCTGATGGACAGATGCATAGCTGTCGATCTGCTCCAGATGGCCAAGCGAGTTGGCCCGCAGTACGAATCCGCCGAATACGAGGATCTGTCCGGGGAGGAAGGTTCCTCCTCGGGCATCATCATTATTGATGATTGAGGGGGCCATCGAACCTTTTGTCGATGACACAGTGGAACTCTCAATGAAAGCACCAATGTCGGTGTCAGAACCAGCAGATCTCGGGTAGGGGGTCCCGAACTGTGCGTCTAGGATCGATGGTAACAGGAGACAGGGGACACGATGTTTACCCAGGTTTGGGCCCTCTCTATGGAGGTAATACCCTACTTCCTGCTTGATTGATCTTGATGAATATGAGTATTACAAGAGTTGATCTACCACGAGATCGTAATGACTAAACCCTAGAAGTATAGCATATGCATATGGTAATGGGTATATGTGGTGTCCTTTCCGGACTATCCCCTTTGGTTTATATAGACACCTAGGGGATCTAGGGTTTACATGGAGTCGGTTACATAAGAAGGAATCTTCGGTCGCCAAGCTTGCCTTCCACGCCAAGTAGAGTCCAATCCGGACATGGTGCAGTCTTCGGCCTTCATGTCTTCACAGCCCATCAGTCCGCGGCAACAGCCAGACTGGAGGAAATAAAAACCCTTCTTGCAAGCAACCCAATCCTGGCCGCGCCAAATTTCGGCGAACCGATGTTATTATACATATCGGCAACACATCAGGTGGTGAGCGCCGTGCTCGTCGTTGAACGAGAACAGGACGGACACAAATTCCCGCTTCAGAAGCCAGTATACTACGTATCCACTGTCCTTACACCATGCAAATCCTGGTACCCCCATTATCAAAAGATAGCATACGCGGTCTTCATGGCATCCTGAAAGCTCCATCACTACTTCCAGGAGTGTTCGATCACGGTGGCTTCCGAAGTACCACTCAATGACATTATAAACAAGCGCGATGCCACGGGCCGGATTGCCAAATGGTCCATTGAGCTCCTTCCATTTGATATTACATACAAACCACGTCGAGCTATTAAATCCCAAGTACTGATTGACTTCGTCACCAAATGGACAGAGGCCGAACTCCCTAAAGAGTACAACGCATATTCCAATTGGGTTATGTATTTTGATGGCTCCAAAATGCTGGCAGGGCTAGGGGCGGGCATCATCTTAACGTCACCAACTGGAGACGTCGTTCAGTACGTACTCCAAATACTATACACAGACTCCTACAATGCAGCCGAATACGAGGCCTTATTGCATGGTCTTCGGATGGCTGTCTCCATGGGCATACAACGCCTAGAAGTACGTGGGGACTCAAACCTTGCAATATATAAAATAAATGGAGACTTCGATGCCAAAGATCCAAAGATGGAAGCTTATCGTAACGCCGTCATAAAAATGTCGGCCCGGTTCGAGGGGCTCGAGTTCCACCAAGTGGCTCAAGAAAGTAATCAGGCGACGGATGTTCTTGCTCGTATCGGCGCTAAGCGCAACCCTGTTCCACCTAATATCTTTTTGGAAAGGCTTTTTAAGACATCCGTGGTGTGGCAGGGGGACAACGGCAACACTAGTCCGGATCCGAACATAACCCCAGATTCCGAAAGCACCGACATCATCGAAGGCTCAGCCACCGAAATAACACTGTCAGCGCATCTCATCATGGTAGTCATTGCCCCATGAACTGAACCCTTCCTGGCCTACCTTAACAGGAAGGAGATTCCCGAGGACCAGAATGAGGCCCGCTGCATTGTCCGGCGTTCGAAGGCCTACAAGGTTCATGACGGAGAGCTCTATAAGAAAAGCGCTACTGGAGTTCTTCAAAGATGCATCTCCGAGGAAGAGGGGCGGTAGCTCTTGGCTGAAATTCATGCCAGACTCGGCGGTCACCACACCGCAGCTCGGGCCCTTGTTAGCAAGGCCTTCCGTATAGGGTTTTATTGGCCGACGGCCTGAGCAGATGCACAGGACCTTGTCCAACGTTGCGTCGGATGCCAACTCTTCGCCAACCAAAGCCATATGCCCCCCAGTGCCTTACAAACAATCCCCATCACTTGGCCTTTTGCGGTATGGGGACTCGATATGGTCGGACCCCTTAAAGAAGGAAGCCATAAGAGAAAGTATCTGCTGGTCATGGTGGATAAATTCACTAAGTGGATAGTGGCCAAACCAGTCAAAACGGCCGAAGCGGGGCCTGTAATAGATTTTATATCCGGCGTGGTACACCGTTATGGCGTCCCACATAGCATAATCACCGATAATGGCTCTAATTTCACAGCCGATGAAGTGAAAACCTGGTGTGCTAATCTGGGCATTAAGCTCGATTACGCCTCTGTCTATCACCCGCAGACAAATAGTCAAGTCGAACGGGCTAATGGTCTTATTATGAGCGGCATCAAACCTAGACTAGTGCGGTCTTTGAAAGAATCAGAAAAGCACTGGGTGGAGGAACTTGACTCCATACTCTGGGGGCTGCGGACCACGCCCAACCGCACTACCGGATATACACCCTTCTTCATGGTGTATGGTGCGGAAGCAGTTTTACCCTGTGACATTATTCATGACTCACCACGAGTGCGCATGTACGAAGAGAGAGAAGCCGAGCTTGATCGACAGGACAGCTTAAATGCCCTGGAGGAGGAGCGCGACGTCGCAAAAGCCCATTCTGCATTTTATCAACAGCAGGCTCGCAAGTATCAAAGCAGAGAAGTGCGGGACAAGACTTATAACATTGGTGAACTCGTTCTACGCCTGTCGGAGAAGAAAAAGGACAAACTAAAGCCCGAGTGGGAGGGTCCCTTCATCATTGACGAAGTTCTCACCGGAGGAGCGTACCGCCTGCGTGATGCGTCAGACAATCACCTGGAGCCGAACCCCTGGAACGCGGCCAGACTCCGACGATTTTATGCCTAGTGCCGAACTCTGTGTTCGTCTCCTTGCTCCTGTTATTAAAGTTATTTTTCTCTCTCTTTTCGTTTTTATCTCTTTTTTGTTTTGCTTTTTAGCCCTACGGCTTTAGTACGGCTAGACCATCCTCCCCTGATGCATACATCTCCACATATGTACGTTCATTATACCTGGGGGCTTCTCATACAGAAGCTTGCTATTATCCTTTGAGCATCAAGCTCAGCACATATGCGTTTTTCCATATGTACATTTTCTTCGCCATTATATGCATCGATATGACTTAAATTTTGGACAAGATGGGTTGCCTGGCTCCTATGCTTATGCCCTACGTTCCCATTAGTTCGGCTAGGGCATAAAGGGAGCACCTCTGCGATTGTTACTTCCGGGTCATCCGGATGTGTACCTCAGACTGGGTGAAGCCGAAAGCTAGCATTCTTAAGGGAATATTCAGTCGACGAATTAAAGATGTTTCCGCATTCACTCCATTGTGAAACCCTAGAAGTTACATACTCTGTGATTTTTTCAATCACAGTTTGGACATGCACATTAAACGCATGCACACCCAGGGAAAGGAACTCTTAACGGAACTATTCTCTCTGGAAGATGTTTCTTACATAATGTAATATAACATAACTAGCTGGATACACATTGTCTGTTCAAGCAACTATGACCCCTACGCCTGGTTCCCATGCATACCCCGGTATATTCTACCATTAGGGTATTCGGAAACACTCCGCACCTTCGGGTCCAGAGGTCGAAGCGAAAAGGTCGGCCATGAAAATTGTTTTTATTATACAGCTAGAAGGAAAGTACATAGTCACTTAGGACTCAAAAACTTCCTCCTCTATACCCTCCAACAGGAGGTCTAATTTACAATCCTGTTGGGAGTATCTTGCAGCCACCTCTACTTGGCCATATACTAAACTAACGGGAATTTCTTCCCCATTTGACCCTAGCGGTCGGACCCGGGCCATGTGATTCGGATCTAGCTTGGTATATCGTGTTTTTACCATGGCACGGGCTTCTCGTGCACCCTCTCGGCAGGCCGATATCTTCCACAGTCGGATACGTCGCCGCGCTCCCTTGAACAGCTCTACAAGCTTCTCCATACTCCCTGGAGGGGAGTCGGATGGCCATAAGGCCTTGGCTACACTCTGCATTGCCTGCCGAGCTTGCTCGTGCAACTACGATAGCCCTTGCAGAAGATCACTTGATGATCCGGACACCTCCTCTTCGGGGTGGCCTGTTAATATACCTGCAATCACAGCTATATTAGCTACTTTTACTTCCAAACCGTTCTACGGTAAATATGGCCACATACTGAATATGCCGCCTCACAGTTTTTTGTTCTCCTTCACAGAGTCTGCCAGCTGGGCCCGTACATCTTTCAGTTCTTCGTGCATTTGCGTGTTCGCATCCTGGAGCTTGTTTTTCTCCTGAACGACTTTTGTTAGCACACGCTCGCCCGCTGCTAGCAGTTTTTTGGCTCCATGTTCTCCGTTTCGAGTGGCATCCAGTTGTTCTTGCAGTTGGTCTAATGATCCGACAAAAAGGTAAGCAACTAAGTTCGCATTATTAGTGTGCCATTGTGTTTTCTCGATAGAGGGAAACATTACCAGGGGATGCCTTCTTGGATTTCTCCAGTTCGGCATTGGCAGAAGTTAGCTTGATTTGACACTTTTCTAGTTCCTGAGCTAACAGGGTGTTCTTCTTTGTAAGCACCTGGTTATACATTGATCCTTAAATCAGTTGTATCAACTACTTTAAGTCTCAGGGGCTACTAGTATATACTTATTAAATCTACGCTTACCCGCACATCTTTTAAATGCTGCTTTGTGGCTCTGTAAAGCCCATCTTGAGCAGCTCGGATATATGCATGAGCCGAGCTGAAGGCTTTAAATGCCTCTTCTGAAAAACCAGGGTGTTGTAAAACGGCCCTGCGGCACCGATGATTCATGGTGCTCTCCACTTCCGAGTTGGTGACGGATACGTCATCCGAATCCTCGGCTGGAGGACACTCCGGCGTCACCCCCGCATCAGCCCCCATCTTCACGGTAGGATCTAGATCCTGGCTGCGGGAAGTATGGCCAGCCGGACCCCCGGATATAGTCCGGCACACCTTTTTCATGATACAGGATAAATGGAAAGGTCACAGTTGGATGTGACTGCCAAGGTGCATATTTGCAAATTCATACCTCTTTGATGAAGGCTCGACTGTATCTTCGTTTGCCTTCCTCTTCGAAGGCTTGCCTGGTGTGGGGGACGCTCTCTTCGGAGATGCCCTCGGGGCAGCATGGCGCGCCGAGTGCCTCCCTTTTTGAGCACATGACAGTGCGGTGGGTAAGGAGGAATGAGAAAACTCTCTTGGACAAGGTATCTCTGGATTACTTACATGTGAAGTAGGAAGGAGGCCGGGGTAATCGGCGATGATGGGAACATATGTACCATCATAGCTCATCTGATAGAATATTCCATCCTCGAGCTCCACAAATATGTCCGGATCTTCCTCATATCCGGGGTCGAGATCTCGGTTGCGATTCTCCGGCTGAGGGGCAGGGTCATGGATCCCCTCGACAGCCTTTCGCCATTCCTGTTATAAGCAGATAAGATACTGCCTGTCAAGAATGATTCAGGGACAGGAGTAAAAATGTGGAGCTGAAGCTTACCCAGCTGGGAGGATCATACATGGAAAATCCATCTCGATGTTGGGACGGGTGAACTCCTCTTTCTCCCCTTTATACAGCTCGGCCAGTATTTTGGCCAGGGCGGCGAGGGTCTTCAGGCCCTTCCGACCATAGCATGAGGCGCCGTCCTCCCCGTTATAATGCCACATGGGCAGCCCTCTATATTGGAGTGGCTGGACCCCCAGTGCTATAGAGGTCGCCATTACCTCAACTATTGACAATCCAGACTGGGCAAGCGTCTTAATCTTGCCCAGCAGCAGGCTGATATTTGCACTATCCTCTTCCTCTGAGGCTCCGAGGACACCAGCTATGGCATTTCTTCAGCGGAGCACTTGAAAACTCGGGGAGGCCCATACGGACGGGGTCGGGTAGAGAGATGTCATCGATGTAGAACCATTCGGAAGGCCACTCTTCAGAAGCTTTCTTCGGCGTGCTGGATAGGTATCTGGTCCCGGCGATGCGCCACACTTCGGCGCCTCCCACTTCAAAAATTGACCCACCTTGATTATGAGGGACGAGGCAGAACAGTCTTCTCCATAGAGGCGGGAGTGAGACTATGCAGTTGGAGGCCGTAATACTCCAGCAGACCTCGGAGGAAGGGATGGATCGGGAATCCGACAACTCTTAACAAGAAGGGGACGAAGCATACTCGCTCTCCCCTGGACGGATTGGGGAAGTTCTCAGTTTGATCCCGCCCTTGAAGGACGTCATCCCTGCTCGTACGGGAACCAGGTCCGCGGGGGGAAGAAAGCCCTGTGTTTGCAGCTTCGCCAGCTGACTGTGGGATACGGAACATATCTCCCAATCACCCTTCTTGGAGCTGTGGGGACGAGAGGAAGAGCCGGGGGCGTTAGCCATGTTGGGGTGGTTTTTCTTAGCAAGCTCTGAGGATTTTTCGCGGGGTGTGGAATGGATCTGAGATCTATTCTCTTTAAATAGGCACCTTTGTGGTACGGTCGTGGTGGTATATGCAAAAATACGCTGACCTCTCGCATTCGCTCCACACGTGGAAACTAAAGTTGTTGATGCACATAAGCCGAGGAGTACAACATTAAATGGAAGACCGAACACACTACTCGGAAGTCATCGGTGGAGGAACCCGCCTTGTAATGCCAAAGATAATCTATGTGTCGAACTCCTCATCATTGAAGACTGGTTCGGGGGCTACTAAGGGAGTCCTGGACTAAGGGGTCCTCGGGCGTCCGGCCTGTTAGCCATGGGCCGGACTGATGGGCTCTGAAGACACGAAGACCGAAGACTGCACCCGTGCCCGGATGGAACTCTCCGTGGCATGGAAGGCAAGCTTGGCGACTGAATATGTAGATTCCTTTCTTTGTAACCGACCTTGTGTAACCCTACATCTCCCTGGTTCCTATATAAACCAGAGGACTTAGTCTGGAGGGGCAAGATTCCCTATCATAGCCATACAAGCTAGACCTTTAGGGTTTGGCCTTCACAATCTCGAGGTAGATCAACTCTTGTAATACTCATACTCATCAATATCAATCAAGCAGGACGTAGGGTATTACCTCCATAGAAAGGGCCCGAGCCTGGGTAAACATCGTGTCCCTTGTCTCCTGTTACCATCGACCTTAGACGCATAGTTCGGGACCCCCTAACCGAGATCTGTCGATTTTGACACCGACAGTCTGCACGCTTAACGTTCGATGATGATTTGTATTATGAGTTATGTGTTTTGGTGACCAAAGATTGTTCGGAGTCCCGGGTGATATCACGGACATGAAGAGGAGTCTCGAAATGGTCGAGAGGTAAAGATTAATATATTGGAAGATGGTATTCGGACACCGGAATGGTTTCAGAATGGTTCTGGTATTTTTCGGAGTACTGGGAGGTTACCGGAACCCCCCCCCAAGGGAAAGTAATGGTCCTACCTGGACCATAGAGAGAGGGGAGGCAGCCCACAAGGGGTGGCCGCACCCCCTCCCATGGGGAGTCTGAATTGGACTAGGGAGGGGACGCGCCCCCCTTTCCTTCTCCTCTTCCATCTCCCTTCCCCTTTCCCCCTCCGTAAGAAAGGAAGGGGGGCCGAATAGGACTTGGAGTCCTATTCTATTTCCGCCCATGGCGCGCCCCCTCTAGGACGGCGGCCTCCTCCCCTTCTCCTTTATATACGGGGGCAAGGGGGCACCCCATAGCACAACAGTTGTTCTCTTAGCCATGTGCGGTGCTGTAACGCCCCAAGTGAAGGAAATATGCCCTAGAGGCAATAATAAAGTTATTATTTATTTACTTATATCATGATAAATATTTATTATTCATGCTAGAATTGTATTAACCGGAAACATAATACATGTGTGAATACATAGACATACAGAGTGTCACTAGTATGCCTCTACTTGACTAGCTCGTTGATCGAAGATGGTTATGTTTCCTAACCATAGACATGAGTTGTCATTTGATTAATGGGATCACATCATTAAGAGAATGATGTGATTGACTTGACCCATTCTGTTAGCTTAGCACTTGATCGTTTAGTTTGTTGCTATTGCTTTCTTCATAACTTATACATGTTCCTATGACTATGAGATTATGCAACTCCCGTTTACCGGAGGAACACTTTGTGTGCTACCAAACGTCACAACGTAACTGGGTGATTATAAAGGTGCTCTACAGGTGTCTCCGAAGGTACTTGTTGGGTTGGCGTATTTCGAGATTAGGATTTGTCACTCCGATTGTCGGAGAGGTATCTCTGGGCCCACTCGATAATGCACATCACTTAAGTCTTGCAAGCATTGCAACTAATGAGTTAGTTGCGGAATGATGTATTACGGAACGAGTAAAGAGACTTGCCGGTAACGAGATTGAACTAGGTATTGGAATACCGACGATCGAATCTCGGGCAAGTAACATACCGATGACAAAGGGAACAACGTATGTTGTTATGCGGTTTGATCGATAAAGATCTTCGTAGAATATGTAGGAACCAATATGAGCATCCAGGTTCCGCTATTGGTTATTGACCGGAGACATGTCTCGGTCATGTCTACATAGTTCTCGAACCCATAGGGTCCGCACGCTTAAAGTTTGGTGACGATCGTAATTAGTTCGGAGTCCCGGATGTGATCACGACCATGATGAGGAGTCTCGAAATGGTCGAGACATAAATATTGATATATTGGAAGCCTATATTTGGATATCAGAATCGTTCCGGGTGAAATCAGGATTTTACCGGAGTATCGGGGGGTTACCAGAACCCCCTCCCCCCCCCCCGGGGGGGGGGGGGGGGGGGGGTTAATGGGCCTACATGGGCCCTAAGGGATAAGAGGAGGGCTGGCCAGGGCTGGCCGTGCCCCCTCCCCCCTAGTCCGAATAGGACAAGGAAGGGAGGGCGACCCCCTTTCCTCTTTCCCCCTTCCCCTTTCCTTATGCAACAAGGCAAGAGGGGGGAGTCCTACTCCCGATGGGAGTAGGACTCCTCCAGGCGCACCCCTAGGGGCCGGCCGCACCTCCCCCTCCCTCCTTTATATACGGGGGCAAGGGGGCACCCCATAACATACAAGTTGATCTTCGTGATCGATCCTTAGCCGTGTGCGGTGCCCCCTTCCACCATATTCCACCTCGGTCATATCGTAGCGGTGCTTAGGCGAAGCCCTGCGTCAGTAGAACATCATCACCATCATCACGCCGTCGTGCTGACGAAACTCTCCCTCAACACTCGGCTGGATCGGAGCTCGAGGGACGTCACCGAGTTGAACGTGTGCAGAACTCGAAGGTGACGTACGTTCGGTACTTGGATCGGTCAGATCAGGAAGACGTACAACTACTTCCTCTACATTGTGTCAACGCTTCCGTTTCTGGTCTACGAGGGTACGTAGACAACACTCTCCCCTCTCGTTGCTATGCATCACCATGATCTTGCGTGTGCGTAGGATTTTTTTTGAAATTACTATGTTCCCCAACAGTGGCATCCGAGCCAGGTTTTATGCGTTGATGTTATATGCACGAGTAGAACACAAGTGAGTTGTGGGCGATATAAGTCATACTGCTTACCAGCATGTCATACTTTGGTTCGGTGGTATTGTTGGATGAAGCGGCCCGGACCGACATTACGCGTACGCTTACGCGAGACTGGTTCTACCGACGTGCTTTGCACACAGGTGGCTGGCGGGTGTCAGTTTCCCCAACTTTAGTTGAACTGAGTGTGGCTACGCCCGGTCCTTGCAAAGGTTAAAACAACACCAACTTGACAAACTATCGTTGTGGTTTTGATGCGTAGGTAAGAACGGTTCTTGCTAAGCCCGTAGCAGCCACGTAAAACTTGCAACAACAAAGTAGAGGACGTCTAACTTGTTTTTGCAGGGCATGTTGTGATGTGATATGGTCAAGACATAATGCTAAATTTTATTGTATGAGATGATCATGTTTTGTAACCGAGTTATCGGCAACTGGCAGGAGCCATATGGTTGTCGCTTTATTGTATGCAATGCAATCACACTGTAATGCTTTACTCTATCACTAAGCGGCAGCGATAGTCGTGGAAGCCTAAGATTGGCGAGACGACAACGATGCTATGATGGAGATCAAGGTGCCACGCCGGTGACGATGGTGATCATGACGGTACTTTAGAGATGGAGATCACAAGTACAAGATGATGATGGCCATATCATATCACTTATATTGATTGCATGTGATGTTTATCTTTTATGCATCTTATCTTGCTTTGATTGACGGTAGCATTATAAGATGATCTCTCGCTAAATTTCAAGATAAAAGTGTTCTCCCTGATTATGCAACGTTGCCAAAGTTCGTCGTGCCCATACACCACGTGATGATCGGGTGTGATAAGCTCTACGTCCATCTACAACGGGTGCAAGCCAGTTTTGCACACGCAGAATACTCAGGTTAAACTTGACGAGCCTAGCATATGCAGATATGGCCTCGGAACATTGAGACCGAAAGGTCGAGCGTGAATCATATAGTAGATATGATCAACATACTGGTGTTCACCATTGAAAGCTACTCCATTTCACGTGATGATCGGTTATGGTTTAGTTGATTTGGATCACGTGATCACTTAGAAGATTAGAGGGATGTCTTTCTAAGTGGGAGTTCTTAAGTAATATGATTAATTGAACTTAAATTTATCATGAACTTAGTACCTGATAGTATCTTGCTTGTCTATGTTTGATTATAGATAGATGGCCCATGCTGTTGTTCCGTTGAATTTTAATGTGTTCCTTGAGAAAGCAAAGTTGAAAGATTATGGTAGCAATTACACGGACTGGGTCCGTAACTTGAGGATTATCCTCATGGATGCACAGAAGAATTACGTCCTGGAAGCACCGCTGGGTGCCAGGCCTGCTGCTGGAGCAACACCAGATGTTATGAACGTCTGGCGGAGCAAAAGCTGATGACTACTCGATAGTTCAGTGTGCCATGCTTTACGGCTTAGAATCGGGACTTCAACGACTTTTTGAACATCATGGAGCATATGAGATGTTCCAGGAGTTGAAGTTAATATTTCAAGCAAATGCCCGGATTGAGAGATATGAAGTCTCCAATAAGCTCTATAGCTGCAAGATGGAGGAGAATAGTTCTGTCAGTGAACATATACTCAAAATGACTGGGTACCATAATCACTTGACTCAACTGGGAGTAAATCTTCCTGTTGATAGTGTCATTGACAGAGTTCTTCAATCACTGCCACCAAGCTACAAGAGCTTCGTGATGAACTATAACATGCAAGGGATGGATAAGACGATTCCCGAGCTCTTCGCAATGCTAAAGGCTGCGGAGGTAGAAATCAAGAAGGAGCATCAAGTGTTGATGGTCAACAAGACCGCCAGTTTCAAGAAAAAGGGCAAAGGGAAGAAGAAGGGGAACTTCAAGAATAACAGCAAGCAAGTTGCTGCTCAGGAGAAGAAACCCAAATCTGGAGCTAAGCTTGAAACTGAGTGCTTCTACTGCAAGCAGACTAGACACTGGAAGCGGAACTGCCCCAAGTATTTGGCGGATAAGAAGGATGGCAAGGTGAACAAAGGTATATGTGATATACATGTTATTGATGTGTACCTTACTAGAGCTCGTAGTAGCACCTGGGTATTTGATACTGGTTCTGTTGCTAATATTTGCAACTCGAAACAAGGACTACTGATTAAGCGAACACTAGCGAAGGACGAGGTGACGATGCGCGTGGGAAATGGTTCCAAAGTCGATGTGATCGCAGTCGGCACGCTACCTCTACATCTACCTTCGGGATTAGTATTAGACCTAAATAATTGTTATTTGGTGCCAGCGTTGAGAATGAACATTATATCTGGATCTTGTTTGATGCGAGACGGTTATTCATTTAAATCAGAGAATAATGGTTGTTCTATTTATATGAGTAATATCTTTTATGGTCATGCACCCTTGAAGAGCGGTCTATTTTTGATGAATCCCGATAGTAGTGATACACAAATTCATAATGTTGAAGCCAAAAGATGTAGAGTTGATAATGATAGTTCAACTTATTTGTGGCACTTTCGTGGTCATATCGGTGTAAAGCGCATGAAGAAACTCCATACTAATGGACTTTTGGAATCACTTGATTATGAATCACTTGGTACTTGCGAACCGTGCCTCATGGGAAAGATGACTAAAACGCCGCTCTCTGGTACTATGGAGAGAGCAACAGATTTGTTAGAAATCATACATACAGATGTATGTGGCCCGATGAATGTTGAGGCTCGTGGCGGATATCGTTATTTTCTCACCTTCACAGATGATTTAAGCAGATATGGGTATATCTACTTAATGAAGCATAAGTATGAAACATTTGAAAAGTTCAAAGAATTTCAGAGTGAAGTTGAAAATCATCGTAATAAGAAAATAAAGTTTCTACGATCTAATCGTGGAGGAGAATATTTGAGTTATGAGTTTGGTCTACATTTGAAACAATGCGGAATAGTTTCGCAACTCACGCCACCTGGAACACCACAGCGTAATGGTGTGTCCGAACGTCGTAATCGTACTTTATTAGATATGGTGCGATCTATGATGTCTCTTACTGATTTACCGCTATCGTTTTGGGGTTATGCTTTAGAGATGGCTGCATTGACGTTAAATAGGGCACCATCGAAATCCGTTGAAACGACGCCTTATGAACTGTGGTTTGGCAAGAACCCAAAGTTGTCGTTTCTAAAAGTTTGGGGTTGCGATGCTTATGTGAAAAAGCTTCAACCTGATAAGCTCGAACCCAAATCGGAGAAATGTGTCTTCATAGGATACCCAAAGGAGACTGTTGGGTACACATTCTATCACAGATCCGAAGGCAAGACATTCATTGCTAAGAATGGATCCTTTCTAGAGAAGGAGTTTCTCCCGAAAGAAGTGAGTGGGAGGAAAGTAGAACTTGATGAGGTAACTGTACCTGCCCCCTTATTGGAAAGTAGTACATCACAGAAACCGGTTTCTGTGACACCTATACCAATTAGTGAGGAAGCTAATGATAATGATCATGAAACTTCAGATCAATTTACTACCGAACCTCGTAGATCAACCAGAGTAAGATCCGCACCAGAGTGGTACGATAATCCTGTTCTGGAAGTCATGCCACTAGATCATGATGAACCTACGAACTATGAAGAAGCGATGGTGAGCCCAGATTTCGCAAAATGGCTAGAAGCCATGAAATCTGAGATGGGATCCATGTATGAGAACAAAGTGTGGACTTTGGTTGACTTGCCCATTGACCGACAAGCAATTGAGAATAAATGGATCTTCAAGAAGAAGACTGACGCTGACGGTAATGTAATTGTCTACAAAGCTCGACTTGTTGCGAAAGGTTTTCGACAAGTTCAAGGGATTGACTACGATGAGACCTTCTCACCCATAGCGATGCTTAAGTCTGTCTGAATCATGTTAGTGATTACCGCATTTTATGATTATGAAATTTGGCAGATGGATGTCAAAAATGCATTCCTAAATGGATTTCTAGAAGAAGAGTTGTATATGATGCAACCAGAAGGTTTTGTCAATCCAAAGGGAGCTAACAAAGTGTGCAAGCTCCAGCGATCCATTTATGGACTGGTGCAAGCCTCTAGGAGTTGGAATAAACGCTTTGATAGTGTGATCAAAGCATTTGGTTTTGTACAAACTTTTGGAGAAGCCTGTATTTACAAGAAAGTGAGTGGGAGCTCTGTAGCATTTCTGATATTATATGTGGATGACATATTACTGATCGGAAATGATATAGAATTTCTGGATAGCATAAAGTGATACTTGAATAACAGTTTTTCAATGAAAGACCTCGGTGAAGCTGCTTACATATTAGGCATTAAGATCTATAGAGATAGATCAAGATGCTTAATTGGACTTTCACAAAGCACATACCTTGACAAAGTTTTGAAGAAGTTCAAAATGGATCAAGCAAAGAAAGGGTTCTTGCTTGTGTTACAAGGTGTGAAGTTGAGTAAGACTCAATTTCCAACCACCGCAGAAGATAGAGAGAAAATGAAAGAAGTTCCCTATGCTTCAGCCATAGGCTCTATCATGTATGCAATGTTGTGTACCAGACCTGATGTGTGCCTTGCTATAAGTCTAGTAGGGAGGTACCAAAGTAATCCAGGAGTGAATCACTAGACAGCGGTCAAGAACATCATGAAATACTTGAAAAGGACTAAGGATATGTTTCTCGTATATGGAGGTGACAAAGAGCTCATCGTAAATGGTTACGTAGATGCAAGCTTTGACACTGATCCGGAATATTCTAAATCGCAAACCAGATACGTGTTTACATTGAACGGTGGAGCTGTCAGTTGGTACAGTTCTAAACAAAGCGTCGTGGCGGGATCTACATGTGAAGCGGAGTACATAGCTGTTCGGAAGCAGCAAATGAAGGAGTCTGGATGAAAGAGTTCATATCCGATCTAGGTGTCATACCTAGTGCATCAGGTCCAATGAAAATCTTTTGTGACAATACTGGTGCAATTGCCTTGGCGAAGGAATCCAGATTTCACAAGAGAACCAAGCACATCAAGAGATGCTTCAATTCCATTCGGGATTTAGTCCAAGTGGGAGACATAGAAATTTGCAAGATACATACGGATCTGAATGTTGCAGACCCGCTGACTAAGCATCTTCCACGAGCAAAACATGATCAGCACCAAGGCTCCATGGGTGTTAGACTCATTACTGTGTAATCTAGATTATTGACTCTAGTGCAAGTGGGAGACTGAAGGAAATATGCCCTAGAGGCAATAATAAAGTTATTATTTATTTCCTTATATCATGATAAATGTTTATTATTCATGCCAGAATTGTACTAACCGGAAACATAATACATGTGTGAATACATAGACAAACAGAGTGTCACTAGTATGCCTCTACTTGACTAGCTCGTTGATCGAAGATGGTTATGTTTCCTAACCATAGACATGAGTTGTCATTTGATTAACGGGATCACATCATTAGGAGAATGATGTGATTGACTTGACCCATTCCATTAGCTTAGAACTTGATCGTTTAGTTTGTTGCTATTGCTTTCTTCATAACTTATACATGTTCCTATGACTATGAGATTATGCAACTCCCGTTTACCGGAGGAACACTTTTTGTGCTACCAAACGTCACAACGTAACTGGGTGATTATAAAGGTGCTCTACAGGTGTCTCCGAAGGTACTTGTTGGGTTGGCGTATTTCGAGATTAGGATTTGTCACTCTGATTGTCGGAGAGGTATCTCTGGGCCACTCGGTAATGCACATTACTTAAGTCTTGCAAGCATTGCAACTAATGAGTTAGTTGCAGAATGATGTATTACGGAATGAGTAAAGAGACTTGCCGGTAACGAGATTGAACTAGGTATTGGAATACCGACGATCGAATCTCGGGCAAGTAACATACCGATGACAAAGGGAACAACGTATGTTGTTATGCGGTTTGACCAATAAAGATCTTCGTAGAATATGTAGGAACCAATATGAGCATCCAGGTTCTGCTATTGATTATTAACCGGAGACGTGTCTCGGTCATGTCTACATAGTTCTCGAACCCGTAGGGTCCGCACGCTTAAAGTTCGGTGACTATCGTAATTAGGGTTTTTGTGTTTTGATGTACCGAAGGTAGTTCGGAGTCCCAGATGTGATCACGGACATGACGAGGAGTCTCGAAATGGTCGAGACATAAAGATTGATATATTGGAAGCCTATATTTGGATATCAGAATCGTTCCGGGTGAAATCGGGATTTTACCGGAGTATCGGGGGGTTACCGGAACCCCCCCCCCCAGGGGAGTTAATGGCCCTACATGGGCCCTAAGGGAGAAGTGGAGGGCCGGCCAGGGCAGGCCGCACGCCCCCTCCCCCCTAGTCTGAATAGGACAAGGAAGGGGGGGGCGCCCCCCTTTCCTCTTTCCCCCTTCCCCTTTCCTTCTCCAACAAGGCAAGAGGGGGGAGTCCTACTCCCGGTGGGAGTAGGACTCCTCCAGGCGCACCCCTAGGGGTCGACCGCACCTCCCCTCTCCCTCTTTTATATACGGGGGTAAGGGGGCACCCCATAACACACAAGTTGATCTTCGTGATCGTTCCTTAGCCATGTGCGGTGCCCCCTTCCACCATATTCCACCTCGGTCATATCGTAGCGGTGCTTAGGCGAAGCCCTGCATCGATAGAACATCATCACCGTCATCACGCCGCCGTGCTGACGAAACTCTCCCTCAACACTTGGCTGGATCGGAGCTTGAGGGACGTCACCGAGTTGAACGTGTGCATAACTCGGAGGTGCCATATGTTTGGTACTTGGATCGGTCGGATCGGTAAGACGTACAACTACTTCCTCTACGTTGTGTCAACGCTTCCGTTGCCGGTCTATGAGGGTACGTAGACAACACTCTCGCCTCTCGTTTCTATGCATCACCATGATCTTGCATGTGCGTAGGAATTTTTTTGAAATTACTACGTTCCCCAACACCGAGTCCAATGCGCCAGGTGTCTTCCAGTTATTCGTCATCATTGCCATCTCATTCGCTTGCGTGTTGCATATTGCCATGTAATCATGTGCATTTCATCATCATGTTTTCAAAAACTTGCATCCGTTTGGGTTTCCTAGCTTTCTCCGTTATCTGTTTCGGAATCCGACACTCTCACACGCACCCATTGCACCTCTTAGATCTTGTTTCGTGAGCGGGTGAAAAACATTCTTGGAATGAGCCGAGATTTGCCGAGTGACCTTGGTATATCACCGGTAGACCACATGTCAAATTTAGTTCCATTTGGAGGTCGTTTGGTGCCCCAACGGTTAACCGTGTTAACCAAAGCCCCCCTTCTCTTTGACGCCCAGCACCCCTCCACAACATCCCACTAGCCCATCTAAACCCCCTCCAAGCTCTTAGCCGTTGGATCACGATCGTGTGGGAGAAAACGGCACCTCGATAGCCCTCTCCTAGCTCCCTCTATCTATATAAAGGCCTCCCCCTTCGAAATTTGTGGGCAAAACCCTAGCCTCCCTCTTCCTCCCGCCGTCGGACACATCCGCCCCCGCCACCGGACATGTCCACCGCCGCCCTCCAGCCAACCATGCGCCGACACATCACCCCCGCCAGCCTTCTCTCTCCTCCCCATCACGCGGGCCCGCTAGGGCCCATCGCCGGCCCTCCCGGCCCGGATCGCCTCCCCCATCGAACCGCGCGCCTCCCGCATCGTGCCGCCGCCGCCTTCACGTCGTCGGCCGCCGCGCGTCCTTGCCGGGCCACCTCGCCGCCATACCGCCTCAGCCCCGCATGCTCGAGCTGCGCCCGCGCCCGGCTTCCTCCTGCGCGCCTCCAGGGGCCCAAGCCGCCCCGCCTCCACGTCGCCTCGCCGGCGACCCAACGGAGTCCACCGCCGCGTCTTCACCGCCTCCGGCGACCTCGCCCGTGCCATCCCTCGCCGCCACACCTCGCCCCGTGCCGGAACCGGCGAGACCCGGCCAGAGGAGGGCCCACGTGGCCGGATCCGGCGCCCCACATCCCGCCGCCGCTGTCAAGCTCGCCGGCACCGCGGGTCAACGCCACCTCTGTCGGGACCTCGTCGTCCCAGACCCGGGCTCGTCCGCCCCGATCCCTCCAACCAAACAGGACCCGCTCATCCCCGGACTGCCCGATCCCGTTTTTCCCGCGAGGTTGTTTTTTTCACGAAGTCCCAGGATTTCAGTATTATGTGTGCATGTTTGCCATGTCATAACTTTGTGCATGTGACTCTGATTTGCGTGTATGATATGTCCAATTGTTCATCTTTGATTGCTCTACATGGTGGTATAGTTTGCATGCATGTTTCTATCCATATTGATTCCTTAATCCTCATGGCAAAAGTGCTAAATGATGTTATCTGCTGGAAACTACCATAACTTGCTGATTTGTCTTTTTCATAGCATTTTGTGTGTTTATCTTTTGAGCATCATATCAACATGTTTTAGGAGCATCTTCATGCCATATTTACAGTGGTCCCATCCATGTATTTTTATGTTCACTGTGGTGACTAGCACAAGCATGCAAAGTAGGGTACTTGTTGTTGCTGATTTCAGTGACTTGATGATTTCTGCTAAGTCTGAATCTGCTACATTATGTTGCCATGTTAACTTGATGCTACAAGTGAATACATGCATAATCTAGAGATGCTCAGTAAGGGTGTTTCGTATATCATGTTATGCTCTATCATGCCATGCCATTTGATGCCTCATATATATCATGTAGCATATGTTTTCATTTCCATGAACATTCCTAAATGATGTTCTAGTTTTCTGTTAACTTCATGATGCCATGTTGTGAGCTTGTTATTAATTAATACATGCCTCTTTTGGAGATGCTCCAATTAATGAATTGAAGTATGCTATGAGTAATTTGACCACATTCCAAGTTTGATAATTTTGGATTTCATATGACCTCTGTCCAAGCTTGCGAACATGATATGATGATGTTGCTATTTTACACTTGCTAAAACTGTTACAACATTCAAACTTGTCTTGATGGTTCCCACTAGTCCATGAGCCATATGTATATGATGCCTTGATGTTATTTTCTCTTTGTTATGACTACTTTGATGTCATGCCCTTGGTTGCCATATAACTTGATGTATTTTGTCTCTTTCTTGCTCTCAAGTTGCCATCATGCCAAATATGTCAACCTGTTAACAGTATGTTCCATTTTGCAAGAATCATAGTAATTACTCAATGCATCATATGAACTTGTGCCCATGGACTAAGTTGAAGTAAATCATGTCTACCACATGCCCATGTCTTTTGCATAATTATTAAATTTGCTATGCTTGTTGTTATGTGCCTCCAAAGTCAGCATCATAATGTTATGGTTTTGCATTCCCAGATTTTCCTAAAGTCTGAGGATCAGCTTATATCATGTTTGCATCTTGTCTTGATGATTCCCATGAACCTGTTGCTCATATAGTTATGCCATGTGGTGTGTTTTGTGCTCCATGATATATACTAGCATTCCATGATTTTGCTTGCCATGTTCTTGCACTGTAGCTTAATTATTTCTTGCCTCTAACCTGCCATCGTATAAACTCTGCTCATGCATATGCCCTGTTTTTCACTAAGTCATAATCTGTGTTATTAAGTTGCTTCTTGCATTGATCATATTTGTTTACTCTTAATGCCTGTGAACCTGAACCTTAATGATATTTAAAGCATGTAACATGTACTTTGAGAGCATATCAAGTTTGTGTCCATATATTTCCTGTAGCATGTTGTTTCCTTGATTGCAAGGTGCTTAGTTGTTGTTTTGGGTAGATTGTGTTTGAAACTTGTATTGAGTGTATGTGTTGAACCGTTGCTCCGTTTGGAGCATGCTCTATATGAAACTTGATTGGTTTTGCATGTAGTTTCATGTTACCTTGTTGCATCCTTGTTTTGGAGTGTTTGTGTTGTTGTTTTTCTTGCATTTGCATCAATGCCATGTTTAACTTGTTTTGTTGATATCTTCTAGGCCGTAGCTCCGAACTGGATGAACTTTATATGTAACTTGACTAGAAAAATGCATAGATCATCTTGGTGCACTTTAACTTTCTGTTTAAAAACTTCAACTTAATGTTTTGTTCAGATCAGTACCAATTTCAAAATTTGCATATGGCGAGCTTTCGGAATTGTTCTATGTTGTTTCCGGCCTCATTTAAACTTGCTTTGATGTGTTGTTCTTGTATGCATCATCTCTTGCCATGAGCGGCATCATGTAGCCTTGTCATGCATCATACTTGGTTGAGCATCATGTCATGTTTATGTGTGTTTACTGTGTTGTTTGCTTCTTTCCGGTTGTGCTCCTTCTCGATAGTTCCTGTTTCGTTGTGATTGTGAGGATTCTTTTGACAACGTGGGATCATCTTCTTCATGGACTCGTTCTTCTTCCTAGCGGGATTTCAGGCAAGATGACCGTCACCTTAGATCTCACTACTATCTTTGCTATGCTAGTTGTCTCGATGTTATCTCTATGTCGCGATACCTACCACTTGTTTATCAAGCTTCCAAAATTCCATGATAGCCTCTAACCTTTTCGCCCTTCCTAGCAAACTGTTGTTTGGCTATGTTACCACTTTGCTCAGCCCCTCTTATAGCATTGCTAGTTGCAGGTGCAGTTGCAGGTTGTTCCATGTTGGGACATGGATATCATGGGATATCACAATATCTCTTATTTAATTAATGCATCTATATACTTGGTAAAGGGTGGAAGGCTCGGCCTTTTGCCTGGTGTTTTGTTCCACTCTTGTTGTCCTAGTTTTCCGTCATACTGGTGTTATGTTCCTTGATTTTGCGTCCCTAACATGGTGAGGGTTTATGGGCCCCTCTTGACAGTTCGCTTCGAATAAAACTCTTCCAGCAAGGCCCAACATTGGTTTTACCATTTGCCTAATAACAACTAAACCTTGCATAGGGAACGGCTAGCACCCGAGGACTCTTAATCAACCCCGGGCCAATGCTCCTCATGAGTGTTGGTCCAAACCAGGCGATGTCTGGCGCCCCCTGGGCAACCAGGGTCTCAGCCAACCCGACGTCTTACCCATCTGATGTACCCTGAGAACGAGATACATGCGACTCCTATCAGGCTAGGTCGATGCATTGGGAGATCTTGCTGGATTAGTTTTACCATTGTCGAAATATCTTGTGCATCGGGATTCCAAGTCTGATCGTAGGGTCCCACGATGGAGGATTGTCTCCGCAGATCGTGAGCTTGTCATGGGCTAAGTTGGGAAACCCCTGCAGGGTTTAAACTTTCGAGGCGTGCCCGCGGTTATGTGGCAGATGGGAATTTGTTAATATCCGGTCGTAGTGAACTTGAAGTAAACTCAACTAATATACACCAACCGCGTGCGTAACTGTGATTGTGTATTTTTGGGGAAGTTCGAGAGGAGAACACGGTTGGGTTATGTTTGAACGTAAGTAGTTTAGGATCACTTCTTGATCATTACTAGTTTGCGACTGTTGCGTAGTTTCTCATCTTATTCTTGTACTCGTAAGTTGATACGCCTCCAACGTATCTATAATTTTTTATTGTTCCATGCTATTATATTATCTATTTTGGATGTTTAATGGGATTTAATATGCTCTTTTATATTATTTGTGGGACTAACCTATTAACCGGAGGCCAGTGCTAGTTGTTGTTTTTTTCCTATTTCAGTGTTTCGCATAAAAGGAATGTCAAACGAAATCCAAATGGAACGAAACCTTCGTGAGGATCTTTTTGGGAACAAACGCAATCTAGGAGACCTGGAGTGGAGGTCAAGGAAGCAACGAGGCGGCCACGAGGTAGGTAGGCATGCCCCCACCCTCATGGGCCCCTCGTAGCTCCACCGACCTACTTCTTTCGCCTATATATACTCGTATACCCTTGAAACATCCAGGGGAGCCACGAAACCACTTTTCCACCGTCGCAACCTTCTGTACCCGTGAGATCCCATCTTGGGGCCTTTTCTGGCGATCTGCCGGAGGGGGATTCAATCACGGAGGGCTTCTACATCAACACCATAGCCTCTCCGATGATGTGTGAGTAGTTTACCATAGACCTTTGGGTCCATAGTTATTAGCTAGATGGCTTCTTCTCTCTCTTTGGTTCTCAATACAAAGTTCTCCTCGATGTTCTTGGAGATCTATTCGATGTAATACGTTTTGCAGTGTGTTTGCCGAGATCCGATGAATTGTGGGTTTATGATCAAGATTATCTATGAAAAATATTTAATTCTTCTCTGAATTCTTATATGCATGATTTGATATCTTTGCAAGTCTCTTTGAATTATCGGTTTAGTTTGTCCTACTAGATTGATCTTTCTTGCAATGGGAGAAGTGCTTAGCTTTGGGTTCAATCTTGCGGTACTCGATCCCAGTGACAGAAAGGGAACCGACACGTATTGTATTGTTGTCGTCGAGGATAAAAAGATGGGGTTTATATCATATTGCTTGAGTTTATCCCTCTACATCAGGTCATCTTGCCAAATGCTTTACTCTGTTCTTATGAACTTAATACTCTAGATGCATGCTGGATAGCGGTTGATGTGTGGAGTAATAGTAGTAGATGCAGAATCATTTCGGTCTACTTGACATGGACGTGATGCCTATGTCCATGATCATGCTTAGATATTCTCATAACTATATGCTTTTCTATCAATTGCTCGGCAGTAATTTGTTCACCCACCATAATATATGTTATCTTGATAGAAGCCACTAGTGAAACCTATGGCCCCCAGGTCTACTTTACATCATTTAAGTTTTCGATCTATAATTCTAGTTTACTATTTATTTTGTAATCTTTACTTTTCAATCTATACAACAAAAATACCAAAATATTTATCTTATTATCTTTATTAGATCTCACTTTTGTTAGTGACCGTGAAGGGATTGACAACCCCTTTATCGCATTGTTTGCGAGGTTCTTGATTGTTTGTGGAGGTACTAGGCGAGTTGCGTGTAGTCTCCTACTGGATTGATACCTTGGTTCTCAAAAACTGAGGGAAATACTTACACTACTTTGCTGCATCACTCTTTCCTCTTCAAGGGAAAACCAACGCATGCTCAAGAGGTAGCAAGAAGGATTTCTGGCGCCGTTGCCGGAGAGATCTACGCTCAAGTCAAGACATACCAAGTACCCATCACAAATTCTTATCCCTCGCATTACATTATTTGCCATTTGCCTCTCGTTTTTCTCTCCCCCACTTCACCTTTGCCATTTTATTCCTTTTCCGTCCGTTTCTTTTCGCTTGCTTCTTCTGTGCTTGTGTGTTGGATTGATTGTTCGTCACAATGGCTCAAGATAATACTAAATTATGTGACTTTTCCAATACCAACAATAATGATTTTATTAGCACTCCGATTGCTCCTATTACTGATGTCGAATCTTTTCAAATTAATGCTGCTTTGTTGAATCTTATCCTGAAAGAACAATTTTCTGGCCTTCCTAGTGAAGATGCCGCTACCCATCTCAACAACTTTGTTGATTTGTGCGATATGCAAAAGAAGAAATATGTGGATAATGATATTGTTAAATTGAAGCTATTTCTATTTTTGCTTAGAGATCGTGCTAAAACTTGGTTCTCTTCTTTGCCTAAAAATAGTATTGATTCATGGAATAAGTGCAAAGATGCTTTTATCTCTAAGTATTTTCCTCCCGCTAAGATCATCTCTCTTAGAAACGATATTATGAATTTTAAGAAACTTGATCATGAGCATGTTGCACAAGCTTAGGAGAGGATGAAATTAATTTTACGTAATTGTCCTACACATGGATTGAATTTATGGATGATTATACAAAAAATTTATGTCGGATTGAATTTTGCTTCTAGAAATCTTTTAGATTCGGCCGCGGGAGGCACTTTTATGGAAATCACTTTAGGAGAAGCTACTAAACTCCTATACAATATTATGGTTAATGATTCTCAATGGCACACCGAAAGATCCACTAGTAAAAAAGTTCATGCTATTGAAGTAATTAATGTTTTGACTGGAAAGATGGATGAACTTATGAAATTGTTTGCAAATAAGAGTGTTTCTTCTGATCCTAATGATATGCCTTTGTCCACTTTGATTGATAATAATAATGAATCTATGGATGTGAATTTTGTTGGTAGGAACAATTTTGGTAACAACATGTATAAAGGAAACTTTAATTCTAGGCCGTTCCCTAGTAATTCCTCTAACAATTATGGTAATTCCTACAACAACTCTTATGGAAATTTTAATAAGATGCCCTCTAATTTTGAGACTAGTGTTAAAGAATTTATGCATTCGCAAAAGAATTTCAATGCTTTCCTTGAAGAAAAATTGCCTAAGATTGATGAGTTGGCTAGGAACATGGATAGAATTTCTCTTGATGTTGATTCTTTGAAACTTAGATCTATTCCACCTAAGCATGATATCAATGAGTCTCTCAAAGCCATGATAATTTCCATTGATGAGTGCAAAGTAAGAACCGCTAGGATGCGTGCTAAAAAAGATTGCTTTGTGAAAGTGTGTTCTTCTAGTTTTCATGATAATAATGATGAAGATCTAAAAGTGATTGATGTGTATCCTATTAAATCTTTGTTTTCTAATATGAATCTTGATAAAGATGGGACTGGAGATGAGTCAACTTTAGTTAAAAGGCGTCCCAATGATTCGGAGTTTTTAGATCTTGATGCAAAAATTGGTAAAAGTGGGATTGAAGAGGTCAAAACTTTACATAGCAATGAACCCACTATTTTGGATTACAAGGAATTTAATTATGATAATTGATCTTTGATAGATTGTATTTCCTTGTTGCAATCTGTGTTAAATTCTCCTCATGCTTATGATCAAAACAAAGCTTTTACTAAGCATATCGTTGATGCCTTAATGCAATCTTATGAAGAAAAACTTGAATTAGAAGTTTCGATCCCCAAAAAACTTTATGATGAGTGAGAACCTACTATTAAAACTAAGATTCAATATCATGAATGCTATGCCTTATGTGATTTGGGTGCTAGTGTTTCCACGATTCAAAAAACTTTGTGTGATGTGGTAGGTTTCCGTGAATTTGATGATTGTTCTTTAAATTTGCATCTTGCGGTTTCCACCATTAAGAAACCTATGGGAAGGATTAATGATGTTCTTATTGTTGCAAATAGGAATTATGTGCCCGTAGATTTCATTGTTCTTGATATAGATTGCAATCCTACATGTCCTACTATTCTTGGTAGACCTTTCCTTAGAACGATTGGTGCAATTATTGACATGAAAGAAGGAAATATTAGATTCCAATTTCCGTGAAGGAAAGGCATGGAACACTTTCCTAGAAAGAAATTTAAATTTCCTTATGAATCAATTATTAGAGCCACTTATAAATTGCATACCAAAGATGACAATACCTAGATCTATTCTTATTTTTATGCCTAGCTAGGGGCGTTAAACGATAGCGCTTGTTGGGAGGCAACCCAATTTTATTTTTGTTCCTTCCTTTTTTGTTCCTGTTTAGTAATAAATAATTCATCTATCCTCTGTTATGATTGTGTTTTTATGTTTTAATTAGTGTTTGTGCCAAGTAAAGCCTTTAGGATCTTCTTGGGTGATTGTTATTTGATCTTGCTGTAAAAAAATAGAAAATATGCGCTCACGAGAATAATTTTAGTTTTTTACCGGAGAGAGATAAAATACCAAATCCAACTGCAGTAGATCAATATAAAAATTATTTAGGACGTCCTAATTTTTCATAAGTTTTGGAGTTACAGAAGTATTCGAAACCTCCAGATTTCTACAGATTGTTCTGTTTTTGACAGATTCTGTTTTTCGTGTGTTGTTTGCTTATTTTGATGAATCTATGGCTAGTATCGGGGGGTATGACCCATAGAGAAGTTGGAATACAGTAGGTTTAACACCAATATAAATAAAGAATGAGTTCATTACAGTACATTAAAGTGGTGGTTTGTTTTCTTATACTAACGGAGCTCATGAGATTTTCTGTTGAGTTTTGTGTTGTGAAGTTTTCAAGTTTTTGGGTAAAGATTTGATGGATTTTGGAACAAGGAGTGGCAAGAGCCTAAGCTTGGGGATGCCCAAGGCACCCCAAGCTAAAATCCAAGGACAACCAAAAGCCTAAGCTTGGGGATGCCCCGGAAGGCATCCCCTCTTTCGTCTTTGTCTATCGGTAACTTTACTTGAGGCTATATTTTTATTCACCACATGATATGTGTTTTGCTTGGAGCGTCTTGTATGACTTGAGTCTTTGCTTTTTAGTTTACCACAATCATCGTTGCTTTACACACCTTTTGGAGAGACACACATGAATCGGAATTTATTAGAATACTCTATGTGCTTCACTTATATCTTTTGAGCTAGATAATTTTGCTCTAGTGCTTCACTTATACCATTTTAGAGCATAATAGTGGTTTTATTTTATTGAAATTATTGATCTATCTTGATTCACTTATATTATTTTGAGAGTCTTTTAGAACAGCATGGTGATTTGCTTTGGCTATAAAATTAGTCTAAAATATGATAGGCATCCAGGATGGGTATAATAAAAACTTTCATATAGAGTGCATTAAATACTATGAGAAGTTTGATACTTGATAGTTGTTTTGAGATATAAAGATGGTAATATTAGAGTTGTGCTTGTTGAGTAATTTTGGAATTGAGAAATACTTGTGTTGAAGTTTGCAAGTCACGTAGCATGCACGTATGGTAAACGTTGTGTGACAAAATTGAAGCATGAGGTGTTCTTTGATTGCTTTCCTTATGAGTAGCGGGCGGGGAAGAGCGATGGTCTTTTCCTACCAATCTATCCCCCTAGGAGCATGCGCGTAGTGCTTGGTTTTGATGACTTGTAGATTTTTGCAATAAGTATGTGAGTTCTTTATGACTAATGTTGAGTCCATGGATTATACGCACTCTCACCCTTCCATCATTGCTAGCCTCTTCGGTACCGTGCATTGCCTTTTCTCACCTCAAGAGTTGGTGCAAACTTCGCCGGTGCATCCAAACCCCGTGATATGATACGCTCTATCACACATAAGCCTCCTTATATCTTCCTCAAAACAGACACCATACCTACATATTATGGCATTTCCATAGCCATTCCGAGATATATTGCCATGCAACTTTCCACTGTTCCGTTTATTATGACACGCTCCATCATTGTCATATTGCTTTGCATGATCATGAAGTTGACATCATATTTGTGGCAAAGTCACCTTCATAATTCTTTTATACATGTCATTCTTGATTCATTGCACATCCCAGTACACTGCCAGAGGCATTCACATAGAGTCATATATTTTTCTAAGTATCGAGTTGTAATTCTTGAGTTGTAAGTAAATAAAAGTGTGATGATTTTCATTATTAGAGCATTGTCCCATGTGAGGAAAGGATGATGGAGACTATGATTCCCCCACAAGTCGGGATGAGATTCCGGACGAAACAAAAAATAGGCCATAAAAAGAGAGGAAAAAGGCCCAAATAAAAAAATGAGAGAAAATGAGAGAAGGGGCAATGTTACTATCCTTTTTCCACACTTGTGCTTCAAAGTAGCACCATGATCTTCATGATAGAGAGTCTCTTATTTTGTCACTTTCATATACTAGTAGGAATTTTTCTTTATAGAACTTGGCTTGTATATTCCAATGATGGGCTTCCTCAAAATGCCCTAGGTCTTCGTGAGCAAGCAAGTTGGATGCACACCCACTTATTTTATTTTGTTGAGCTTTCATATATTTATAGCTCTAGTGCATCCGTTGCATGGCAATCCCTACTCCTTGCATTGACATCAATTGATGGGCATCTCCCACTACTAGAAATCTACATTTTACCTAGGGCCATATACCCTAGGTGAAATAGGAAAAACCATAGGGAAAGACTTTACCTTGGGCTTGCCCTAGGTAAAGAACCCTAGGTATAGTATAGTTGGGAAAGAGCTCTTTCCCTAGGGTGCACCCAACAAGCTGTAGGGAAATTTTCTTTACCTAGGGGCACAAGCCCTAGGGAAAGATTTACATATGCATGTTGCATCCCACATGGGTAGGTTGTTTACCTACAGCCAAGCCCTAGGGAAAGATTGTGGGGCCCTTTTGCATCACATCACCATACTTCCCCTAGAGATACATACTGTAGGGAAACACAGCCCCATATGTGGCATAATCCAAACATCTAATTTGAATTTGAATTCATAACCGCAATAATTAAAGTAATTCAAAATGGATCAATAATTATGAAATGAAAATAACATCAAATAATTAATATATATATCAGATATCACTTGTCACATGCATACAGTAGATGCCAAGACATCCATCAGCCATCACAGTTTGACAAAAAATAGGCTTGGTAGCTAGAGTTTGCTCCATCTAATTGATTAAGCATCTCAATTAGCACGTACAGACTGATGTAGGCCAACTACAGTTTCCTACATCACAGAACATGTACCAGCATGTTAACTATACATGCACCAAAATGCACTCCACGCACTATACATCCAAGAACATCAAGGAACCAACTGGCTACTCAATAGTGATAGGCTGAGTGCACCAGCTCCAGATTGACTGAAAAAGCCCCCAAACATCCCTTCATCATCTATAGCAGGAACACTTGAGGCAACACCATGTTCCTGAAAAGTAAGATTCACAAATATTTAAAACATGGAAATAAGAACTTACTACAGGAAATTAAATAGGAATTATAAGTTAAGGATCAAGGTGCCATGGTCACTCATTTCTAATGCAGTAATTTGAATAGTGTGAAACTATTCTAGGGTATGTGCACAAAGAACAGGAGCATTTCGAAACTTTTCCAGGAAATAAAAAGGGTAATGTTAAGTACTTCTCACACCTCTAGTAACCCAGAATATAACTTAGGTTGTGAGATATTACTTTTACTCTACACATAATCGCAAAAGAAGTCATGGTCTTCGTTTCCAAATAAAGTATGAAGTACACTCAAGTCTGTTGCAATGCAAATTAGTGAATTACATCAAGTCGCCAAAGTTCTAAAAAAAATCCTATTTACAGTATTGAGAACCAAGACATGCAAAGGCTGATATAAATTTTGGCAGCATAACAACTGTAAATTGGACAACTGGACATAAGAAAATATATTATGATCCCTCCAACATCCTCACACAGCCCCATTAATCAACATTAATCCCAAATGATCCAGCACCGCACAGGCTACCATCATACATCACAGAAGCATGCATATTGTCACAAGTATGTGAACATCACAGTGAACAGACAATCACTAGTTGTATCATTTGAGATCAGTTGGAGAAATACATACATGAAAAGAGCTAGGATTTGTTTCTTGTTGGGCACACAAAGCTGGTGGTTCTTTGCTATTTTCTAGAATCTGCAAAAGAAGAGCCAGGTTTTAGAAGCAATCCTTATCATGCTTTAAATGTATTGTGTGTTTTTGCTTGATATGATTGATTACATACTTGGATAGTAGATCGTTGTGGAGATCCAGGAGGAGAAAGTGAACAAGAAGGAGGTGGAACCGGCAGCGGTGGTATTTCTCCAATAGGCACACCTTGGTTAGTTGCCAAAGTCTGCAAAACAAGAAAATTCAAATAGTGGTTACTTTCAAATGCTAGCGAATTAATTGATAAACATCAAGTGTATAACCAGCACCTAAAGAAACGTATGTATCCCATTGCAGTGCTCGTACATGCATAAGCCTTTGCTTTTTTAGTCTTCTCAGACTCCTTTCTACGCACATCTTCATTTTCTTCAGCTCGACGACGCTTCAAGGCTGCTGAAGATGTACCAGTAGCTCTCACCTCAGAAATGACCTCGATGTCATTGACAATGCCATTAAAGAGAGACCATGTACCATGTGGCTTCCCATTAGAGCAATCATACAGTGCTTTAGAACTAACATCGTTTTTCAGAATATCATCGTCCCGTCCATTTAACTCTTTCGCCTTTTCTGTGTAAAGCGCCTACTCAAAAAGAAAACAAAGGTAGACAAATGTTTAGGTATTGCTGAAAAACTACGAACATTGACTAAGTTACAAAATAATTTTGGATGTTTCAAGCTAGAACCAGACTTAGATGCAAGTAGTAAGAATCATTGCAATTGTATAGTGAATGAGTATTACATGTATGAAAACTAACATAAATCTCTCCCAGCACATGACATCCGCATAGTAATAGTTATCTATGTTTTTTTGTCTAGGAATGGGAACAAACACATACCAAACATTTAGTTGCTTCTGGTGTGTTGAGAATTAAAGGTGTGCTCTTGTCCACTCCTCTGTGTGTATGCACCCAAGCCTAAATCTGGTTAACTTCTTTGCCGGTTTCCTCGGACTACATTGCACAAGATTCATGACTTGTAAGATATTTATAATTGTGCATATGGCAAGTGATGATAAAGAAAACTATTAAGTTTAGTTGATAACCATTTTTTGACTTATAGTAGTCGTGGAGTTGGAACCACCTTTGTGAGGCTTGAACTTTGATCTGAAACGATTGGCACGGTATTTCTTGGATTTTGCAATCCACTCTTCACTACACCACTCATCAACTACAACAATGCAAGCTTCTTTTCCTAACCAACCTTGCCTTTGTGCCAAATACTAAGCTCTATCCAAATAGTATTGCCCAGCAAGCTTGTCTTTCATGCTAGTGTTCTCAGTTTTCCGAAAATGATCAATTATGGCTTGGATTCTTGCATAGTAAAATATACTTGGCAAAAGTGACTTGCAACATCTTCGAACATGTTGTTTTGCCTTCTCCGAGTATGCATATTCATACTTGTACCTTAGCTACAATGAGAATTGACAGATGGTTTAATAAAAAGGAGAGAAAATTACCTTAGTCAACCAAAAAAAGCAATTTAAATAGTTTATACCCAAAAAGCATCTTCAATTTTTTCTGCAACAGAATGACCATTTGTGGCCTTCACCGCATGATAATGCTCCCACTCCGTTGCAATCACCTTCACACCATCATAATCCAGAATACCTGGATGGTTACTTTTCAAAAGGCATGTTAATACACTTGTTGGTCGTCTGCCCTTTCAAAAAACGGGAATGTCCTTCCAATGCCTACAAAGAAGGTAGTAAATGCAAAAAACAAGTATTAGAAAAGGAAAACATATTGCTGAGCAAGAAACTACTTATACTAATTAATAAGACTTAGCCTTGCCAAAGGGTCGAATGATTGGACGGTCTTCATTATTTGGAATAGCAGGAGGAAGATGTGAAACTCCTCTTACATACCCATCGTAAGTGCCATCAGCAGCAGTAGTGTTCCGAGCAACAGGCACTGGTTTGATGGCTACAGCAAGTCGAGATGCTTTTCTTCCAATTGTCATCCTGTAACGTGTGATTCTTGAAAAAAATAAGATAAAGATAGCAAAGAACAGTTTATAATCAACTAGACAATCAAGATAAAACATAACAATAGCATATACATAAGTGTTTGTTGCCAAGTATTCAACCACCCAAATTACAAACAACAATAATAAATAGAAAATGGGCTAGAAATCATCATCTTCTTCTTCAATTTCCTCAATGGTCACTTCATCATAGTCTTCATCCTTAATAACTTGTCCTGGAATCCTTTCACCACCCGAATTGTGTCGGTTGCTAATATGAGACAATTCGGTTGGATCAACCACCTCATCTGAACCATGTTCTGTTAAGTTGTCAAGTTGTGATCCTACTTGTATAATGAAATCATTGGCCTCTAAATTATTCTCCTGGAACACATCTGCATTAGTGGGTGTTGATGTTGTGTAGTCATCATGTGTGGGATTTTCCAGATTGCCTAGAGGTGGTACCTTGTAAGCAACTTGCCAATCAACAAGACTTGCAACTGAAGTGCAAGCATATGGAATATAATAGACTAAGCACACTTGGTTGGCAATAGCAAAACGCTCATTAGCTGGGTTGGTTGACGCAGGTGCTACTTCAACTAAGCCAAATCTATTCAAATGCCTCACTCCTTTAGTTGGATGAAACCAGTGACAATCAAACATCACAAGACTGAAGTCCTCATCACCATCAAATTTAAGTTTTATAATGTCCTTAATAACACCATAGTATTCAAGCTCCTCATTGGTTGCATCATCTATTCCAAGAGCAAGAACACCGGTATTTCTGGAAGAAAGGTCCCCTTCTCTATGGTTTTCATGTTTCTCTGATGGAAATCTGAACCCATTAACTTCATACATGTCATATGACTTTACTCTCAGGCTACAACCTCGCGAAAGATCACGTAATTCTTTATTAATAGATGCATCCTTTATGCACTGCAAGAAGACAATATAGGTACATAGAGTTATTAGGCATTGAAAACTATAGGGTGCTTTATTTGCTAGTATGTATAGTGCTTTACCAAATTTTTGAACCAATCCAATGAGTTCGGTTTTCCTGAACCAGCACCGTCACGCCTAAGTTTATCATGTTCTTTTGTACTTGGTTGTCGAGGACGCCTCCATTGGTCAAGTTCAAATTTTCTACGTTTTTTGTTTAAACCATCAGTACCAAATTTAATTTATTGTAGATGGTTGTAACATAAATGCTAATTCAGATAACTTACTTCACAATATCACTACTAGTGAAAAGCCTAGCAGCAGCGCGGGTTTTGGGCCTATTAGTAGCGCGGGGACCGACGCTACTAATAAGGCGCTACAGCTAACGTATAGCAGTAGCGCCTGTTGTCCCACGCTACTGCTATACAAGAATAGCTGTAGCGCTCTTTAGAAAAGGGCGCTGCTGATATTATCTGCAGCGTTGTTTACTGGGAAGCGCTACTGGTAAGGCGGCGCTACTGCTAAATTCCCCCCCCCCCCCTCGCTACTACTAGTTTTATTAGTTTTTCCCCTGCATATTTGTTTTGTATTTGAATAGGCTTTATACAATAATATTTAGCATATCATACACATACAAATGTAATCATAGCATATACATACAATTAGTCTCATCAAATCATGTCATCATCATAATCATCATCCAACACAAAGTGGTCTCTCATCATCATCTCGAAAATAGCGATACAAGTCTCGATTACTTGCAAATACATCGTCATCCATCTAAATAATGATATACGCGAGAAGAGCTATCACTTTGAGTACATGAGTTCGTATCCCTCTCTTGCATTAGCGTGAACCTAAACTAACTACTGCCTGTCGCTCAAAAACCGGAAACCGGTACACCTGGGCCTGACACTCCGGCCACTTGTCGTATATATACTCCTGGCGTAGCACTTCTTCGCCATCTATGATCTATGCACCTGCATCGTCACATGAGTCTATGATATGCCACATATATAGTTGAGCAACAGAAAGAGATAGACTTGGCAAAAATAGAAACAACATATCATAAACATAAATAACAAAGTTCATCGTACCCCAAAATGCCCTAACTAGAGTGATTTTCGCTAGTCGAGGAGGAGGACGGTTTAATTACATCACAAATAAAGTTTCACCGTGCATAACTCAAAGTTTTGTCATACAGAAAGTATGGACTAAACGTACACATTGTCATATATCAACAATCACTCCAACATGTCGTTCCATCCATCCAAGTCAGGGAGATAGTCCTTGAGCTTAGTGAAAGGCTTCATGTCGAGACGCTGAGAGGCTATCCATGTTCGGACGTCTTCCCGCGACATTTGTCCTTCTCCGTAGAACATCCCTGTTTTTCCGATGACCTCCTTCATGATGATTTGGGCAAGTTCGCGCTGGATGTTATAGAACTCAGCTCGAAGTCGATGATCCTCGATATCTCCTATGTCCTTTGCCCATTGCAGAATATGGGCATCACCAGATCTAGGTGACATGCGAAGGTTCTAGTGATCCCGTCTATACTCCAGCATGTGGTGTAGGACATAGAATCCATCATTAAGAGAATCGTTCGGTTGCTGGATGCAGCAGAAGTCGGTCTTATGGCCGAAGGCTGCCCTGCCGCCCCTTGTCTTCTTGTCCCTGACCTCTCCACCCCTTGCTTGGTAGTAAAACATAGCACTGTCGAGAACATCCTTGATGTGGGTGTAATCCATTTTGTGAATGTTCTTCGACAAGTCCAAGTAAAGAGCATGGGAGAATCGGGGGTAGAGGATGATGAGGACGACGCGCCCGCCACTGCGCAAAATAAGTACACCTCAAATTAATTAGCCTCCACCGTGCAAATGAATGATTGAAATTGAAGGAAGGATAGCAGCGCGGATGACTTACACGGGATGATAAGGCATGAGAATCGCCTCCTTGTCCTTATTGGCGAGCATGAAATTGACGATGTAATCCCTCGCGTATTCACGGTGCTTTGCGCAGACTCCCAAGAAGCCCTCGTGCATGTAGTACGAGTCAGCGACACAGATATGAGATATCTTCTCAACCCCGATGATGTAGTTCATGTGCAAGACATAAAGGCGGACAAACGTAAAATCCAGCTTCTTCACGTGAAACATGTCGAATATGTAATCGAATCGGAGGAAGAACTTATCCACGGGGAAGCTGTCGATGTACGACATTTGCCACGGAACGTTAACCACGTAGAGTGGGTATCCTGGATCTTTCGAGGTGATGAGGCCTTTCTCTACCTGCAGCACATCGTCATGAAGTCTCCTTAGATCGCCGAATCTGGCCCGTAGTGCTGTTGCAGGTAGGATTGGTTGACCGGGGATATGCCATTTATCCACATCGGGGATATCTATACGGTCTTGAAGTCGAGGCTGCTGAGGCGGCTGGATCATAGAATCAGCTTTTTTGCCTTTCCTCGCTCTCTTCCTAGACTTCTTTACTACCGGAAGGTCGTCCATAATACGTTGAGACGGCAATTCAGGCACCGACTCATGATGCTCAAACCCTGAGGAGGCGCCAGTATAGACATACTGTTCAGCACCATCGCCGTCCTCATCCTCATCCATGGCGATGTCATCAGCGACTAATGGAGCCTCCTCCTTACCCCGTCCGCTATCACCCAACCCGACACCCGACGCTAATTGAGTAGGTGGAGTGTTGATGTTCATACCTTGTTGAGGCTGCATGCTCGTGGGTGGGCTCCTGGCCGCCTCCAGATGAAGCAGACTCTTTAGCCACAACACGACCCACCCATTGCAACAATCACCAAGCCGCCGCGGTGTCTCGTCGTCATCCCCCGCTAGTATTGGAGGAGGCAAATTCTCATGGCCCGGTTTGACATTGGCCACGGAAACCTTGAAGACATTCGGGGGGATAGGCCGGTTGTGGAACAATGGTTCCTTCGGCTTCATTATCGTCGCCTTCCCCACGTCCACCTTCTGGTCGCCGATGGTGTACAATATGGTGCACGGGGTTTCATCAGCCTGCAAAGAAAAGTCTGCGATGTGAGACATCCAAAAGGCAACTAAAATGGGAGATTATACATTTATATTGACGGGGGCCGGTGTGACAGATACCGTGAGGGCGTCGAGCTCAGCCAAAGACGAAGCACCACCGAGCACGTCCGGTGCGGGAGCATGTGCGGGAGCCGGTGCGGGAGCAGGTGCTGGTGCAACACTAGTCGAGCTGCTCCCCAAGAAGTCAGTAAGGGGAAAGTCCTCTACATTTTTATGGATGTTGCCTTGTCCAAGTGAAAACGCCCATCACCAAGGAAGTAGAAAAATCTGCAACCACCTGTTTTGCGGCAGCTACCGTTGTTGCGACTGTCTGAGATGATTTCTTCTCAACCGCAATCTCAACCTTCTTGTCGATGTTTTCTTCAGTTAACCTCCGTCTTTCCTTTCTCTCCTCCGTGGTCTCACTGTAGTACTTCTTCCACGTGTCGCCGTCTCCGACACCGTGCACACGTCCATACGACGGTCGAGTATCCACCGGTTGTCGTTTCAATATGTTCAACGCCCGGTTGAATGGAGTGTCCCACTTGGGCCTCGCCAATGCCTCAGATAGCGAGTCGCTTTCGGCCGCAATCCGGTGCTGCTCTCTCTGCAAAAGGCATAAGGATCGTTTACAAATATGACTAACGTGCGCAGTCGAATTGATCAGAAACTAAAATTACCAACAGTCTCATGAACTCCGTAATGACCGGTTTTGTCTCGTAAACCTTCTTCACTGGGTCCCAACGGTGCCGGGCCCTGAGGACGTCACGCTCCTACGGGATGGTGAAATCCGCCAAGGGGTCTGGGATGCCCAGACTCACGGCTTCCGCGTCCTCCTTGGCCCATTTGGACCTCTTTCCGTCGTAACCATGGCTTCCGAGGTGGTGGCTCCCAATGTTCCTCTCTTGAAGCCCCTTCATGTACTTAGACTTTTTTTGGCAGCTACAACCTCGCAAGCCTCCTTGAATATTTGAAACTGCTCTTCCGTGATTGTCGGATTATCCTTTACAATCTCGGAGTAGGGTTCCTTCTTGTCAATGATCTTTGCTTTCACTCGATTTTTCCAGACGGCCAACGCGTCGCTAAACTTGGTCATGGCGTGTTTGTTTATCTTCTTCATTACCGGGTCCTCATCTGGATCTTTATAATCCTTCTCATTCCGGCCCGGGAACAAGAATATCTGGTGAAACTTCTTTAGGAGGGAGCTCCTCACATTTTCTATCTTCTGTAGTTTCTCATCGTTGATGGTGGCGGTTGTCCATACGATGCAGCCTATCTGATTGCCGTAGCATCGACGCGCTTCCTCGAGCGCCTTTGGCTCAAAATTGTCGTCGTCCACCTCCGTGACCACCAGTCTAGTAGTCCTGTGTTTGTTAGGAGGTCGTTGCCTCTTTGCTTTCAGTTCTACACCGGCTCCGCTCCCTGAGGTAGCGCCGGTCTCAGTCTCAGCGCCGGTCTCGATGCCGGTCTGAGTCTCAGCACCCGTCTCGATGCCGGTCTGAGTCTCAGCACCGGTCTCAGTCTCAGTCTCGATGTCGGTCTGAGTCTCAGCGCCGGTCTCGATGTCGGCAAGGCTAAAAAATTCGTCTGCCGCCCGATAGACGTCGTCGCATTCACCAGAACCCTGTCCTTCATCATTGCTAGCCATGTTTCCTACGATTAAATCCAGTCAATTAATTCTAGACCTAATAAAATGAATAATGACATAAAAAGGCCTATTATTTTGCAGGAACGTTGACACCTTCCCGGTGCAGCAAATCCCGGGCACTCGATATGTCCTAGTTTGTAGCACAAGTCATGCCGAAATTCACGGAAAATTTCGGCATGACCTTTGCTAAAAAGTGGACAAATCGAGAACCTGAATTTTGTCGGAACGGAAATGAATCAACATTCTTGCAAAACATAGGCCACTCGGCTTCATTCCCTAGAAACAACAAAAGGCCACTTGGGCACAATCGAACCACTTCAATGTCGATTATGATCAATGAGCAAACACAATTGAGGATTTTTCATATATCATGACCACTTCAAATTTGCATATCCTAGTGTTTGACACTTCAAGAAAATCTACACAAATCTCATGCTCTCTGAAACTCAATTCAAAAACCAAATATAGATGGATGAACCCTAGAACTCAAATTTTGAACCTAGAACTCAAATTATGTCCTACATTTTTGTCCTAATAAAAATTCACTAAAAATTAAGAACCTACTAGACTTGCAACACTAATAGAAATTTATATCTTTATATTGATTTTTTCTCTAAACTAAATCCTACCACCCAAGTTAACATCTAGTTAAACCTTACTTTCCTAACATTTGTAATTGAACACTACAACCCTAACCCTACTGCCCTAGTTAAGCATATACAATTTTTTCCTACGGCGAGGGAGGCAGGGGCATCTCTGTCAAATTAACCTAACTAAATTCTTTTCCTAACTAAATTAACCTAACTAATTTAGAGATAGAGAGAGAGGAGGGGTGGGGGCTTACAGAGGATGGCTCCGGTGGTGGCGCAGGAGGCAGTGGTGGCGAGGGAGGCGGGGGCGTCTCCGTTGACGGCGAGGGAGGCAGTTGTGGCGAGGGTGGATCCGGTGGCATCGACTGCGGCTCCGGTGGCATTGGGGGCGGCTCCGGTGGTGTCGATGGTGCGCGGCTCTGGTGGCTCCGGGGGAGTCGACGTCGGCAGGGGATGGCGGTGAAGTGGGGCGACGGTGAATCGGGCAGACGACAGCGGGGTGGGTCGAGGGATTTGGGGGAGAAGTGGTGGCCGGGGGAAAAGGGTTTTTTGGTTAAGTCAAACTTAGCGGTAGCGCTTTTCGCGAAACGCGCTATAGCTAAGTTAGCTATAGCGATTTTCACAAAACGTGCTACTGCTATAGCTATGTAATTTCCTTCATCTTTCTTATTTCCTTTTCTGTTTCTACAGCGGGGGTCTAGGAAACGCGCTGCAGCTACGTTAGCTATAGCGCCTCTTACGAACAAACGCTACTGCTATGTCTTTCTCCTTTTTTCCGCTTTCTCATTTATTTTGCTCTACATTTTATTTTTTCCTTTCTCCTTTTTCTATTTCTTTCTTTTTCATTTAATTTTCCATTTGTTTTTTATTTTATTTTATTTCCATTAGCAGTAGCGCTCTCCGCGCGAAACGTGTTGCTACTTATGTGCTAGCGGTAGCGCGCTTTCCTCAAGATCGCTACTACTATGCGTAGCCTATCAGTTTAGCAAAGGGGATATTAGTGGTAGCGCATTTTCATGCGCACACACTACTGCTACTATTGTATCTGTAGCGCGGTTTACGGACACGCGCTACTGCTATTTAGCACTAGCGCCCTTTTTTGACACGCGCTACTGCTAAATTTCTGTGTATAATGTTTTCCCTAGTAGTGTATCATCCATTTCAGGCATGTTTATTAAGATAAAAATCATGGATGTCTTGTATTCTTCATGTGATAAGATCCTAGGCTCCCCTCTACCAATTTTCCATCCCTTGTCTTCAAACAAACTAAGAGTACTTGTGCTCGGAGTGCTAGTTTGTGCATAGCGTTGGGGGCGATTTCTTGAGGTAGGCACATCATCACGAAGGTATAAAGAACTGAAGTTCGAAATCTCCTCAACAAGAAATGCATCAACAATCGAAGCCTCCACACGTGCTTTGTTACTAACTTTTGCTCTAAGTTTTTTTCATTAACCTATATTGCCATGTAACAAATTAATGCCTAAAGAGGAAATACAATTACCATATGGACTGAATGCATGAAGAACAAAACATAACTTTCATAAGTATGCATCCAACGGTACTTAACAGGCCCTCATACTTTTGCTTCATAAGGGAGGTGTATCATTAGATGCTCCATTGAATCAAAGAATCCCGGTGGGAAAATTTTCTTCAATTTACAAATTAGGACAGGAATGTTTTTCTCCAATTTATCCGTTTGGTTAGGATCTATTTCTTTCGTGCAAAGCAGCCTAAAGAAATAGCTTAGCTCAGCTAAGGCTTCCCAGACATCATTATTGATACGTCTCCAACGTATCTATAATTTTTGATTGCTCCATGCTATATTATCTACTGTTTTGGACTATATTGGGCTTTATTTTCCAATTTTATATTATTTTTGGGACTAACCTATTAACCGGAGGCCCAGCCCAGAATTGTTGTTTTTTTGCCTATTTTAGTGTTTCAGATAAACGGAATATCAAACGGAGTCCAAACGGAATAAAATCTTCGGGAACATGATTTTCTCACCAAACGTGATCCAGGAGACTTGGACCCTGCTCCAAGGAACAAAAGAGGCGGTCACGAGGGTGGGGGCGCCCCCCCTAGGGCGCGCCCCCCTGCCTTGTGGGCCCCTCGTTGCTCCTTCGGTGTACTTCTTCCTCCTATATATACACATGTACCCCCAAACGATCAGAAGAGGAGCCAAAAACCTAATTCCACCACCGCAATTTTCTGTATCCACGAGATCCCATCTTGGGGCCTGTTCTGGAGCTCCACCGGAAGAGGGCCGTCATCACGGAGGGCTTCTTCATCATCCTAGCCCCTCCGATGAAGTGTGAGTAGTTTACCTCAGACCTTCGGGTCCATACTTAGTAGCTAGATGGCTTCTTCTCTCTCTTTGAATCTCAATACAAAGTTCTCCCCCTCTCTTGTGGAGATCTATTCGATGTAATCTTCTTTTTGCGGTGTGTTTGTTGAGACCGATGAATTGTGGGTTTATGATCAAGTCTATCTATGAATAATATTTGAATCTTCTTTGAATTCTTTTATGTATGATTGGTTATCTTTGCAAGACTCTTCGAATTATCTGTTTGGTTTGGTCAACTAGATTGGTAGTTCTTGCCATGGGAGAAGTGCTTAGCTTTGGGTTCGATCTTGCGGTGTCCTTACCCAGTGACAGAAGGGGCAGCAAGGCACGTATTGTATCGTTGCCATCGAGGATAACAAGATGGGGTTTATTTCATATTGCATGAATTTATCTCTCTACATCATGTCATCTTGCTTAAGGCGTTACTCTGTTTTTAACTTAATACTCTAGATGCATGCTGGATAGCGGTCGATGAGTGGAGTAATAGTAGTAGATGCAGAATCGTTTCAATCTACTTGTCACGGACGTGATGCCTATATACATGATCATGCCTAGATATTCTCATAACTATGCTCAATTCTGTCAATTGCTCAACAGTAATTTGTTCACCCACCGTAGAATACTTATGCTCATGAGAGAAGCCACTAGTGAAACCTATGGCCCCTAGGTCTATTCTCATCATATCAATCTCCATCACTTTAATCTTGCTTTGCTTTTTTACTTTGCTTTTACTTTTTACTTTGCATCTTTATACCAAAAATACCAAAAATATTATATCTATCAGATCTCACTCTCGTAAGTGACCGTGAAGGGATTGACAACCCCTAATCGTGTTGGTTGCGAGTAGCTATCGCTTTGTGCAGGTACGAGGGACTTGAGCGTGGGCTAATACTGGATTGATACCTTGGTTCTCAAAACCTGAGGGAAATACTTACGCTACTCTGCTGCATCATCCCTTCCTCTTCGGGGAAAACCAACGCAAGCTCAAGACATAGCAAGAAGGATTTCTGGCGCCGTTGCCGGGGAGTCTACGCAAAAAGTCAACATACCAAGTACCCATCACAATCCCTATCTCTCGCATTACACTATTTGCCATTTGCCTCTCGTTTTCCTCTCCCCCCAATTCACCCTTGTCGTTTTATTCACCCTCTCTCTCTATCCTCCCTCTCTATTTGCCTCTTTTTTCCCGTTTGCTTTTGTTTGCTCATGTGCTAGTTTACTTGTTTGTCGCGATGGCTCAACCGAGATTTGGTGATCTTCACCTTAAAAGGTTAGAGGAGATCGAAACCAATGTTAGGAAGTTTATGGTTTTGCAATTTGAGCATAATAATTTCTTTAGAAACGAGCTTAAGGAACAAAAAAGTTTTATGAGTTATATGAATAAAGACCTTGATGATATGTCTAAAGAATTTGAGGGTATAAGATCCCAAATTGCTCGTCTACAAAAGATGACTGTTGAAATTTCGGACATGCAAGCCACCTTAGTTAATAAGATGGCTGCTAAACCGGATACCTATGAAAATCAAGATGAAGATCTAAAAGTTATTGATGTGTCTCCTATTAAATCTATATTTTGCAATATTAATCTTGATGAAACTGAATATGATCTTCCTTTACCTTGAAGGCGTTCTAAAAATTCGGAGTATTTAGATCTTAATGATGAAATTGACGAAAGTGGGATTGAAAGAAATAAAAATCTAGATGTTGCTAAACCCACTATATTGGATTTCAAGGAATTTAATTATGAAAGTTGCTCTTTAATTGATTGTATTTCCTTGTTGCAATCCGTGCTAAATTCTCCACATGCTTATAGTCAAAATAAAGCCTTCACCGAACATATTGTTGATGCCTTCATGCAATCTTATGAAGAAAAACTTGAGTTGAAAGTTTATATCCCTAGAAAACTCTATGATGAGTGGGAACCAAATATTAAAATTAAAATTAAAGATCATGAGTTTTATGCTTTGTGTGATTTGGATGCTAGTGTCTCTACTATTCCCAAGACTTTGTGTGATTTGCTAGATTTCCGTAATTTTGATGATTGCTCTCTAAACTTTTATCTTGCGGATTCCACTATTAAGAAACCTATGGGAAGTATTAATGATGTTATTATTGTTGCAAATAGGAATTATGTGCCCGTAGATTTCATTATTCTTGATATAGATTGCAATCCTTCTTGCCCTATTATTCTTGGTAGACCTTTCCTTAGAACGGTTGGTGCGATTATTGATATGAAGGAAGGGAATATTAGATTTCAATTTCCATTAAAAAGGGCATGTAACACTTTCCAAGAAAGAAAATAAAATTACCATATGAAACTATCATGAGAGCCACTTATGGATTGCCTACCAAAGATGGCAATACCTAGATCTATCCTCGCTTTTATGCCTAGCTAGGGGCGTTAAACGATAGCGCTTGTTGGGAGGCAACCCAACTTTATTTTTATTCCTTGATTTTTGCTCCTTTTTAGTAATAAATAAATTATTTAGCCTCTGTTTTGGTTGTGTTTTTTGTGTTTAATTAGTGTTTGTGCCAAGTAGAACCGTTGGGAAGACTTGGGGAAAGTCTTGTTGAACTTGCTATAAAAAACAGAAACTTTAGCGCTCACAAGAACTGCTGTCATTTTTATTTGAAGAGTGATATTTAGTTAATTATTTTTGCAGATGATTAATAGATAAATTCCTCACGTCCAGCAATTTATTTTAGAATTTTTGGGGTTCTAGATCTTGCGCTAGCTACAGATTACTACAGACTGTTCTGTTTTTGACAGATTCTGTTTTTCGTGTGTTGTTTGCTTATTTTGATGAATCTATGGCTAGTAAAATAGATTATAATACATAGATAAGTTGGAATACAGTAAGTTTAACACCAATATAAATAAATAATGAGTTCATTACAGTACCTTGAAGTGGTCTTTTGTTTTCTTTCGCTAACGGAGCTCACGAGTTTTCTATTTTGAGTTTTGTGTTGTGAAGTTTTCAAGTTTTGGGTGAATTCTTTTGATGGATCAGGGAACAAGGAGTGGCAAGAGCCTAAGCTTGGGGATGCCCATGGAACCCCCAAGATAATCCAAGGACACCAAAAGGTCAAAGCTTGGGGATGCCCCGGAAGGCATCCCCTCTTTCATCCACTTCCATCGGTAATTTACTTGGAGCTATATTTTTATTCACCAACATGATATGTGTTTTGCTTGGAGCGTCTTGTATTATTTGTGTCTTTGTGTCTTAGTATACCACAATCATCCTTGCTATACACACCTTTTGAGAGAGCCATACATGAATTAAAAATTGATAGAATATTCTGTGTGCTTCACTTATATCTTTTGAGCTAAGTAGTTTTGCTCTATATGCTTCACTTATATCTTTTGAGCGTAGTAGTCTTGCCCTATGTGCTTCACTTATATGTTTTGAGCTAGATAATTTTTCTCTATGTGCTTCACTTATATCTTTTTGAGCGTTATAATTTTGCTCTATGTGCTTCACTTAGATCTTTTAGAGCACGGTGGTGGATTCGTTTTAAAGAAACTATTGATCTCTCATGCCTCACTTAAATTATTTTGAGAGTCTCTTAATAGCATGGTAATTTGCTTAATAATAATATGCTTGGTATTCAAGATTTGTGAAACTTTATTTTGAGTGTGTTGAATACTAAGAAAAGATTGAAGCATGATAATTGTTTTGAGATATGGAGGTGATAATATTAAAGTCATGCTAGTTGAGTAGTTGTGAATTTAAAGAATACTTGTGTTAGAGTTTGTGATTCCCGTAGCATGCACGTATGTGAACCGTTATGTGATGAAGTTGGAGCATGATTTATTTATTGATTGTCTTCCTTATGAGTGGCGGTCGGGGACGAGCGATGGTCTTTTCCTACCAATCTATCCCCCTAGGAGCATGCGCGTAATACTTTGCTTTGATAACTTCTAGATTTTTGCAATAAGTATATGAGTTATTTATGACTAATGTTGAGTCCATGGATTATACGCACTCTCACCCTTCCATCTTTGCTAGCCTCTCTAATACCGTGCACCTTTTGCCGGTATCATACACCTACCATATACCTTCCTCAAAACAGCCACCATACCTACCTATTATGGCATTTCCATAGCCATTCTGAGATATATTGCCATGCAACTTTCCACAATCTAGTTCATCATGACACACTCCATCATTGTCATATCGCATATCCCGGTACACCGCCGGATGCATTCATATAGAGTCATATTTTGTTCTAAGTATCAAGTTGTAATTGTTGAGTTATAAGAAAAATAAAAGTGTGATGATCATCATTATTAGAACATTGTCCCAGTGAGGAAAGAATGATGGAGACTATGATTCCCCATAAGTCGGGATGAGACTTCGGACGAAAAATAAAATAAAAAAAGAGGCCAAAGAAGCCCAAATAAAAAGAGGCCATAAAAAAAGAGAAAAGGCCCAAACAAAAAATATATAAAAAAATTTGATGAGAGAAAAAGAGAGAAGGGACAATGTTACTATCCTTTTACCACACTTGTGCTTCAAAGTAGCACCATGATCTTCATAGTAGAGAGTCTCTCATGTTATCACTTTCATATACTAGTGGGAATTTTCACTATAGAACTTGGCTTGTATATTCCAATGATGGGCTTCCTCAAATTGCCCTAGGTCTTCATGAGCAAGCAAGTTGGATGCACACCCACTTAGTTTCTTTTTGAGCTTTCATATACTTATAGCTCTAGTGCATATGTTGCATGGCAATCCCTACTCACTCACATTGATATCTATTGATGGGCATCTCCATAGCCCGTTGATATGCCTAGTTGATGTGAGACTATCTTCCCCTCCTTTTTGTCTTCTCCACAACCACCATTCAATTCCACCTATTGTGCTATATTCATGGCTCACACTCATGTATTGCGTGAAGATTGAAAATGTTTTGAAAAAGTTAGAGTATGAAACAATTGCTTCGCTTGTCATCGGGGTTGTGCATGATGTAAATACTTTGTGTGGTGAAGATGGAGCAAAGCCAGACTATATGATTTTGTAGGGATAACTTTCTTTGGCCATGTTATTTTGACAAAAGATAATTGCCTTATTAGTATGCTTGAAGTATTATTATTTTTATGTCAATATAAACTTTTGTCTTGAATCTTTCTAATCTGAATATTCATACCACAATTAAGAAGATTTGCATTGAAATTATGCCAAGTAGCACTCCGCATCAAAAATTCTCTTTTTATCATTTACCTACTCGAGGACGAGCAGGAATTAAGCTTAGGGATGCCTGATACGTCTCCAACGTATCTATAATTTTTGATTGCTCCATGCTATATTATCTACTATTTTGGACTATATTGGGCTTTATTTTCCACTTTTATATTATTTTTGGGACTAAGCTATTAACCGGAGGCCCAGCCCAGAATTGTTGTTTTTTTTGCCTATTTTAGTGTTTTAGATAAATGGAATATCAAACGGAGTCCAAACGGAATAAAATCTTCGGGGACGTGATTTTCTCACCAAACGTGATCCAGGAGACTTGGACCCTGCTCCAAGGAACAAAAAAGGCGGTCACGAGGGTGGGGGGTGCCCCCCTAGGGCGCGCCCCCCTACCTCGTGGGCCCCTCGTTGCTCCTTCCGTGTACTTATTCCTCCTATATATACACACGTACCCCCAAACGATCAGAAGAGGAGCCAAAAACCTAATTCCACCGCCGCAACTTTCTGTATCCACGAGATCCCATCTTGGGGCCTGTTCCGGAGCTCCGCCGGAAGAGGGCCGTCATCACGGAGGGCTTCTTCATCATCCTAGCCCCTCCGATGAAGTGTGAGTAGTTTACCTCAGACCTTCGGGTCCATAGTTAGTAGCTAGATGGCTTCTTCTCTCTCTTTGAATCTCAATACAAAGTTCTCCCCCTCTCTTGTGGAGATCTATTTGATGTAATCTTCTTTTTGCGGTGTGTTTGTTGAGACCGATGAATTGTGGGTTTATGATCAAGTCTATCTATGAATAATATTTGAATCTTCTCTGAATTCTTTTATGTATGATTGGTTATCTTTGCAAGACTCTTTGAATTATCTGTTTGGTTTGGCCAACTAGATTGGTAGTTCTTGCCATGGGAGAAGTGCTTAGCTTTGGGTTCGATCTTGCGGTGTCCTTACCCAGTGATAGAAGGGGCAGCAAGGCACGTATTGTATCATTGCCATTGAGGATAACAAGATGGGGTTTATTTCATATTGCATGAATTTATCTCTCTACATCATGTCATCTTGCTTAAGGCATTACTCTGTTTTTAACTTAATACTCAAGATGCATGGTGGATAGCGGTCGATGAGTGGAGTAATAGTAGTAGATGCAGAATCGTTTCGATCTACTTGTCACGGACGTGATGCCTATATACATGATCATGCCTAGATATTCTCATAACTATGCTCAATTCTGTCAATTGCTCAACAGTAATTTGTTCACCCACCGTAGAATACTTATGCTCATGAGAGAAGCCACTAGTGAAACCTATGGCCCCCGGGTCTATTCTCATCATATCAATCTCCATCACTTTAATCTTGCTTTGCTTTTTACTTTGCTTTTACTTTTTACTTTGCATCTTTATACCAAAAATACCAAAAATATTATATCTATCAGATCTCACTCTCGTAAGTGACCGTGAAGGGATTGACAACCCCTAATCGCGTTGGTTGCGAGTAGCTATCACTTTGTGCAGGTACGAGGGACTTGAGCGTGGGATCCTACTAGATTGATACCGTGGTTCTCAAAAACTGAGGGAAATACTTACGCTACTCTGCTGCATGATCCCTTCCTCTTCGGGGAAAACCAAGGCAAGCTCAAGACGTAGCAATTATCTACATATCCCCGCAGCATGACAGGCAGCAGACGCTCAATAAATATATGGTAATCATGACTTTTGAGTCCATATATCTTAAGTTGCTCTAAGTTAACACCTCTCTTCATGTTGGCCACATATCCATCTGGAAATTTGAGCTGAAGAAACCACAACAGGACCTCTCTTATTTTGTTCCTCTTCAAGCAATATGGTGCTCTAGGCTTTTCCCATTTACTGTTAGGCTTTTCTTGAAGGTTGAAATCAGTTCTGCTACACAGTACAGCTTGGTCAAGGCGGGCTTTGGCATTGTTTTTTGTCTTGCTAGGAATGTCTAGGACAGTATTGAATATTGCTTCTGCAATATTTTTTCGGTGTGCATAACATCTATATTATGAGGAAGCAAAAGATTTGGGAAGTATGGCAATTCCCACAACTTTGGAATGTGTGTCCAATTGTGTGTTACTCCGTAACCCTCAAAATTGTTGTCCTTAACTTCATTCATGTAAGCAAAAACTTCATCCCCTGTTAACCTACGTGGAGCAATATCCTTCACTACTGTATCTTTTTAAAAGGCATCACGCTGGGTCCTAAATACATGATTGGCCGCCAAAAATCGCCTGTGACTATCAAACCAACTCCATTTGTGCCCATTATCTAGCCAAATTGTTTGTGGATCTACCCCACACTCGTAACAAGCCAACCCACCATGGGTAGACCATCCAGCAGCCATACCAAATGCAGGGCAGTCATGGACAGTAGTATGCAAGGTTACCCTCATATTGAAATTTTGCTTAAGGAAACTATCATAAGTTGGTACACCCGCCCACGCCAATTTCAACTCGTCATATAAAGGCTCCATGTACACATTGAAGTTCTTGCCAGGACCCTTTGGTCCAGGGATCACCATGCTAAGAAAGATATTTTAGGTTTTCAAGCAAAGAGCAGGTGGCAGGTTCAAAGGAGCAAGAAACACAGGCCAACAAGAGTATTGTGTTAACCCGAAATTAAAAGGGTTGAAGCCATCAGAGGACTTGACTAGCTTAACATTGTGTGGATCACTTGCAAACCCATCCTCATTGAAAGATTTCCATGATTCACTATCACCTGGGTGCACCATCATTCCTGGATTTTCTCGGATGCCTTCCATGTGCCATCTCATGTGCTTAGCAAATTCAAGCTTCATGAACAACCTTTGCAATCTTGCTAGAAATGGAAGGTATCGCAGAACCTTATGGGGGATGGGTTTACGCTTCTTATTTGGCAGTCATTTTTAACTACCTTATATCTTGCTTCACCACAGAAATCACACTTCAGTTTTTCCTCTCTCTCCTTATAGTATAGCATGCAATGGTTAACGCATGCATCTATTTTCAGGAGTGGCATTTTCAAATGAACTAAGATACACTTGCACTCATATAATCTTGATGGCATTTTATTGACTTGTGGGAGTGTATCTTGCCAAAGTTTTAGTAAACTATTTATGCAGTCGCCTGACAGATTGTATTGTGACTTAATTCCCATCAAGCGTGTAACAGTGGCAAAGCGTGAGGTTTGGGTGAACTCACGGAGTGGCTCTCTAACAGCTGACAAGATGGCATAAAAAGCTTTGGCATCCGATGTTGGCTCCTCGTCTACATCATCGACATGCATTGAATCCCCAAAGTCACACAACATGTCCTCTAAGCAATCAGTGTTGACAGACTCCACTCTATCTACATGAACATGACGCTCCCCATGTGCAATCCATCTAAAGTAGTTGGGCATGAACCCCCAATGACAAATATGAGAGGTCATCAATTGTTTTGTTCTTCTACTGCCATTGCAACATTTTGAGCAAGGACGGGAAACTCCAAACTTGGAACTACTGACACCCTCAAAAACATGGTTCACAAAAGCATTTGTATTCTGTATCCACTCATTAGAATGTCTTCCATTATCCTTCCACCCACTATACATCCAGCTACGCTGAGCATCCAAAGACATGGTCTGGTTTTCTACTTAAATCTGAAATAAAAATGAATTGCTACAATCACCAGCCGCATCCCCACACAAAATATATCATACACACTAAAATAGAAAACCATTCATCTGCCAACAAAAAATAACCCCAGTTCCTATATCATACAGATGAACAATGCATTAATCGACATTTATTCATGGAAAGAACAGATCATAATACCTACTTGATTCCAGTTGAGCAATGTCTTTGTTCTCTATTGCTTTGACAACTGTTGTTTCGACACCACGAACAGGGAAATTTTCTTCAAACAAACAACACCCGGCACTAGTCAGTTTCTGAAAAAATGTAGAAAACCAATGAACGATGTTGGAGGACTTCCATTTATTCATAACATAAAACAGAGGCTACTAGATTTGGCCAGAGAAAACAAACTCAACAGATAGACTATATGAAATACCTACTTCTATTGATATTATACGAAGGACGCATGGAAAGTGGACAAGAAAATCATACGATGCTCAACATGGATAACTATATAATAATCATGTGGATAACTATACATCAATGGTAAAACACACAAACAATTTCATATACATAACTACAGCAATTGTAAAATGCAGTAGCCCTGCCACTTTTACCTAAATTCAAGGATGGCATCATTCAAGATGGATCACTGAAGCTACTATTTCTGTCATTCATGCACTTGCAGTAGCTGTGAACAAACTCAACAGATAGACTATATGAAATATTTCCTACTCACTATGTTGAAATATCTTGTCTACATTCTGACCACAATTTACATAGTTGAATGGCTCATTCATGTGTTCATGCATCTTCATATCAATCAGTTCTTATATTTCCTTTTTTGCTATAAACTTCTTTTATTCTTTTGACCTTCCATACACCTTTTATACGCAAGATATTGAAACTGACAACCCCAAGTGCCGACGATGCTACTGAACAACGTCAAGATGTACTGAATAGTGGACAACATACTGCTTTCTTTCGATGCTAAAACCAAATCAAAATTTTAGAATTTTGCTAGTCATATACAAGTACAACTATCTAAACCAGCAATCAAAAAACTATCTAAACCAGAGAGTGAGAGAGCTGGAGAGAGAACCTTTTCGACAGGAGCAGCGGCGTACAACAGCAGGCAAATCCGGTCATCGCCCAATCAGCAAGGAAGACACCGCCACCACGGTCAAGGGTGGCGCAGTTAGCACGAGTTGAGGGCGTCACAGATGGAGTCATCACGAGCGGCACCAAGCCGTCACCCAGCCAGCGTGGCCAGGGCCACCACGCCCGTTGCGACCATGATGTGACTAGGTCACGATGCAGTACACAGAAGGGGAGTGGCGGAGTGAGGCGGGCAAGGGAGCGGCGGAGTGAGGCGAGCAGGGGAGCGGCGGAGCTAGGCGGGAGCAGGGGAGTGGCGGAGCTGGGCGGGGTGGGGAGCGGCGGAGCTGGGCGGGGCGGGGAGCGGCGGAGTTGGGTGGGCGGGGGAGCGGCGGAGCGGGGCGAGCACGGGAGCGGCGGAGCGGGCGATCCAGCGAGGCGAGCAGGGGAGCGGTGGAGCTGGGCGGGCCGGGGAGCGGTGGAGCGGGCGATCCAGGGCGAGGCGCGGCAGATCGGGACGGGAGGAAGGGTTTGAGAGAGGGGAATTTTGGTCTGGCGGCGGCACCGTTTGGGACAGGGGCGTGCTTGGAGGAGACACATACGATTTTTTTCCTCTACGCGCCCTTTCTTCCTTTCCTCTTCTCACTGTGCAATGGGCCCAACCTTCGCAGGAGGAAAAAAATGGCACGAGCGTAGCGCGGGCCAATCTACATGACCACACCAGCGCATATCTTTGTGTTTTTTGGGTTTTGATGTTTGTACGTGGCACCACCCTAGGGAAAGCTTAAGTTACAATTTTTTGGATAGATATTCACCTTTCCCTAGAGGGCACTGTTCATTGCTTTTCTATCCCTTGAGTAGGCTAATGAGCTCTAGGTAAAGACAATGGCTCTAGGTAAAATGTAGATTTCTAGTAGTGTCCATAGCCCGTTGATTAGCTGCGTCAATGTGAGACTTTTTCCTTTTTTGTCTTCTCACACAACCTTCATCATCATATTCTATTCCACCCATAGTGCTATGTCCATGGCTCGCGCTCATATATTGCGTGAAAGTTGAAAGAGTTTGAAAAGGCTAGGTATGAAACAATTGCTTGGCTTGTCACCGAGGTTGTGCATGATGGGAGCATTTTGCATGACGAAAAGGAAGCATGGCCAAACTATATGATTTTGTAGGGATAAGCTTTCTTTGGCTATGTTATTTTGATAAGACATAATTGCTTGGTTAGCATGCTTGAAGTATTATTATTTTTATATCAATATTAAACTTTTGTCTAGAATCTTTTGGATTTAAACATTCATGCCGCAATAAAGAGAATTACATTGAAAATTATGTTAGGTAGCATTCCACATCAAAAATTATGTTTTTATCATTTACCTACTCGAGGACGAGCAGGAATTAAGCTTGGGGATGTTGATACATCTCAAACGTATCTATAATTTTTGTTGTTATTCCATGCTATTATATTATCTGTTTTGGATGTTCAATGGGCTTTAATATGCTCTTTTATATTATTTTTGGGACTAACCTATTAACTGGAAGCCCGGTGCCAGTTGCTGTTTTTTTTGCCTATTTCAGTGTTTCGCAGAAAAGGAATATCAAACGGAACAAAACCTTCGCGAGGATCTTTTTTGGAACAAACGCAATCCAGGAGACTTGGAGTGGAGGTCAAGGAAGCAACGAGGCGACCACGAGGTAGGAAGACGCGCCCCCACCCTCATGGGCCCCTCGTAGCTCCACCGACCTACTTCTTTCGCATATATATACTCTTATACCCTAAAAACATCCCGGGGAGCCACAAAACTACTTTTCCACCGCTGCAACCTTCTGTACTCGTGAGATCCCATCTTGGGGCCTTTTCCAACGATCTGCCAGAGGGGGATTCGATAACGGAGAACTTCTACATCAACACCATAGCCTCTCCGATGATGTGTGAGTAGTTTACCATAGACCTTCGGGTCCATAGTTATTAGCTAGATGGCTTCTTCTCTCTCTTTGGTTCTCAATACAAAGTTCTCCTTGATGTTCTTGGAGATCTATTCGATGTAATACTTTTTGCGGTGTGTTTGCCGAGATCCGATGAATTGTGGGTTTATGATCAAGATTATCTATGAGAAATATTTGATTCTTCTCTGAATTCTTATATGCATCATTTGATATCTTTGCAAGTCTCTTTGAATTATCGGTTTAGTTTGGCCTACTGTATTGATCTTTCTTGCAATGGGAGAAGTGCTTAGCTTTGGGTTCAATCTTGCGGTGCTCGATCCCAGTGACAGAAAAGGAACTGACACGTATTGTATTGTTGCGATCGAGGATAAAAAGATGGGGTTTATATCATATTGCTTGAGTTTATCCCTCTACATCATGCCATCTTGCCTAGTGCGTTACTCTGTTCTTATGAACTTAATACTCTAGATGCATGCTGGATAGCGGTCGATGTGTGGATAATAGTAGTAGATGCAGAATTTTTTCAGTCTACTTGACACGGACGTGATGCCTATGTTCATGATCTTGCCTAGATATTCTCATAACTATGCGCTTTTCTATCAATTGCTTGGCAGTAATTTGTTCACCCACCGTAATATATGCTATCTTGAGAGAAGCCACTAGTCAAACCTATGGCCCTCGGGTCTACTTTACATCATATAAGTTTCCGATCTATAATTCTAGTTTACTATTTATTTTACAATCTTTACTTTTCAATCTATACAACAAAATACCAAAAATATTTATCTTATTATCTTTATCAGATATCACTTTCGTAAGTGACCGTGAAGGGATTGACAACCCCTTTATCGCGTTGGTTGCGAGGTTCTTGATTATTTGTGCAGGTACTAGGCGACTTGCGTGTAGTCTCCTACTGGATTGATACCTTGGTTCTCAAAAACTGAGGGAAATACTTACGCTACTTTGCTGCATCACCCCTTCCTCTACAAGGGAAAACCAACGCATGCTCAAGAGGTAGCATAAGTTGTCCACCATACATTGCTTAGTCGCTTGCTGCAACCTCACCACTTATCCTTTCCATACCCTTTAAGCTTTGCTACTCTTGATACCCATGGTAATGGGATTGCTGAGTCCTCGTGACTCACAGATTACTACAACCACATTTGCAGGTACGGGTAATGCGATGAACATGACGTGAGAGCGATGTTTACTTGTTTTGGAGTTCTTCTTCTTCGTCGATCTTGGGTTAGGTTCCTGGTCGGCAGCCTGGGCTAGCAGGGTGGATGTCATTTGAGTTTCTGTTTGTGTTGCATTCGTAGTCGGATGTTGTTCTCATGTATGAAGTTTGATGTATTCTTGTGGCATTTGTATGCCTTTGTATGTATCCCCAGCTATTATGTAATGGTACGATGTAATGATATCCACCTTGCAAAAGCGTCTCCAATATGCGCTTCTATACTTGGTAGGACCTTCAAGTTCCTTTAGGATAGAGTCACATATTGGGCGTGACAGGTGCCTCCCTCCACAATTTACTCAGCCGGTCATAGCGTCGTAGTGCTTAGGCGAAGCCCAGCGCGGATCACTTCACCATCACCGACACCACACCGTCGTGCTAACGAAACTCTCCCTCGACCCTCTGCTGGATCAAGAGTTCAAGGGACGTCATCGAGCTGAACGTGTGCTGAACTCGGAGGTGCCGTACGTTCGGTACTAGATCGGTTGGATCATGAAGACGTTCGACTACATCAAGCGTGTTAACCTAACGCTTCCGCTTTCGGTCTACGAGGGTACGTGGACACACTCTTCCCCTCTCGTTTCTATGCATGTCCTAGATAGATCTTGCGTGATCGTAGGTAAAATTTTGAAATTGCATGCTATGTTTCCCAACAGTTGCATCCGAGCCAGGTCTATGCATAGATGATATGCACGAGTAGAACACAAAGAGTTGTGGGCGGTGATAGTCATACTGCTTACCACCAACGTCTTATTTTGATTCGACGGTATTGTTGGATGAAGCGGCCCGGACCAACCTTACATGACCACGTTCATGAGTCCGGTTCCACGATAGACATGCAACTTGTTTTGCATAAAGGTAGCTGGCGGGTGTCAGTTTCTCCAACTTTAGTTGAATCAAATTTGACTGCGGCCGGTCCTTGTTGAAGGTTTAAATAGCAAACTTGACGAAACATCATTGTGGTTTTGATGCGTAGGTAAGAACGGTTCTTACTAGAAGCCCATAGCAGCCACGTAAAACTTGCAACAACAAAGTAGATGACGTCTAACTTGTTTTTACAGGGCATGTTGTGATGTGATATGGTCAAGACATGATGTGATGTACGTTGTTGTATGAGATGATCATGTTTTGTAAAAGTTATCGGCAACTGGCAGGAGCCTTATGGTTGTCGCTTTATTGTATGAAATACAATCACCATGTAATTGCTTTACTTTATCACTATGCGTTACCGATAGTTGTAGAAGCAGTAGTTGGCGAGACGACAACGACGCTACGATGGAGATCAAGGTGTCAAGCTGGTGACGATGGAGATCGTGACGGTGCTTTGGAGATGGAGATCAAAGGCACAAGATGATGATGGCCATATCATGTCACATATTTTGATTGCATGTGATGTTTATCTTTTATGCATTATTTTGCTTAGTACAGCGGTAGCATTATAAGATGATCCCTTACTAAAATTTCAAGGTATAAGTGTTCTCCCTGAGTATGCATCGTTGCGATAGTTTATCGTGCTGAGACACCACGTGATGATCGGGTGTGATAAGTTCTACTTTCACATACAATGGGTGCAAGACTGTTTTGCACATGTGGAATACTCGGGTTAAACTTGACGAGCCTAGCATGTACAGACATGGCCTCGGAACACTGCAGACTGAAAGGTCGAACGTCAGTCATATAGTAGATATGATCAACATAGAGATGTTCACCATTGAAGACTACTCCATCTCACGTGATGATCAGACATGGTTTAGTTGATTTGTATCATGTAATCATTTAGATGACTCGAGGGATGTCTATCTAAGTGGGAGTTCTTAAGTAATATGATGAATTGAACTTAATTTATCATGAACTTAATCCTGATAGTATTTGCATATCAATGTTGTAGATCAATAGCTCGCGTTTAGCTCCCTGTTTTATTTTTGATATGTTCCTAGAGAAAACTAAGTTGAAAGATGATAGTAGCAATGATGCGGACTGGGTCCGTGATCTAAGGATTGTCCTCATTGCTGCACAAAAGAATTATGCCCTTGATGCACCACTAGGTGACAGACCTACTGCGGGAGCAGATGTAGACATTATGAACATTTGGCAAGCTCAATATGATGACTACTTGATAGTTTAGTGCACCATGTTGTACGGCTTAGAACCGGGACTTCAAAAATGTTTTGAATGCCACAGAGCATATGAGATATTCCAAGAGTTGAAATTGGTATTTTAGACTCATGCCCATGTCGAGAGGTATGAGACCTCTGACAAGTACTTTGCCTACAAGATGGAGGAGAATAGCTCAGCTAGTGAGCATGTGTTAAGAAGGTCTGAGCACTAGAATCACTTGAATCAAGTGGGAGTTAATCTTCCAGATAAGATAGTGATTGACAGAGTTCTCTAGTCACTATCACCAAGCTACTAGAACTTCGTGATGAACTATAATATGCAAGGGATGACAAAAAGGATTCCCGAGCTCTTTGCGATACTGAAATCAACGAAGGTAGAAAAAGCATCAACTATTGATGGTTGACAAGACCACTAGTTTCAAGAAAAAGGGCAAAGGAAAATAAAAGGAACTTCAAGAAGAATGACAAGCAAGTTGCCACTCCCGTGAAGAAACCCAAAGCTAGACCTAATCCTGAAAGTGAGTGCTTCTACTGCAAAGGAAATGGTCACTGGAAGCGGAACTACCCCAAATACTTGGCGGGTAAGAAGGATGGCAAAGTGAACAAAGGTATATTTGATATACATGTTATTGATGTGTACTTTATTAGTGTTCATAGTAACCCCAGTGTATTTGATACCGTTTCAGTTGCTAAGATTAGTAACTCAAAACAAGAGTTGCAAAATGAAGAAAGACTAGTTAAGGGCAAGGTGACGATGTGTGTTGGAAGTGATTCCAAGGTTGATAATATCACCATCGCACACTCCCTCTACCTTCGGGATTAGTGTTGAACCTAAATAAATTTTATTTGGTGTTTGCGTTGAGCATGAATATGATTGGATCGTGTTTATTGCAAATACGGTTATTCATTTAAGTCAGAGAATAATTGTTGTTCTATTTACATGAATAAAACCTTCTATGGTCATACACCCCGTGTAAATGGTTTATTGAATCTCGATTGTAGTGATACACATATTCATAATGTTGATGCCAAAAGATGCAAAGTTGATAAAGATAGTGCAACATATTTGTGGCACTGCCGTTTAGATCATATTGGTGTAAAGTGCATGAAGAAACTCCATGCGGATGGACTTTTGGAATCACCTAATTATGAATCATTTGATGCTTGCAAACCATGCCTCATGGGCAAGATGACTAAAACTCCGTTCTCCGGAACAATGGAGCGAGCCACTGACTTATTGGAAATAATACATACCGATTTATGTGGTTCGATGAGTGTTGAGGCTCACGGCGGGTATCATTATTTTCTGACCTTCACAGATGATTTGAGCTGATATGGGTGTATCTACTTAATGAAACACAAGTCTAAAACATTTGAAAAGTTCAAAGAATTTCAGAGTGAAGTGGAGAATCATCGTAACAAGAAAATAAAGTTTCTACGATCTGATCGCGGAGGTGAATATTTGAGTTACGAGTTTGGCTTCATTTAAAACAATGTGGAATAGTTTCACAACTCAGGCCACCTGGAACACCACAGCGTAATGGTGTGTCCGAACGTCATAATTGTACTTTATTAGATATGGTGCGATCTATGATGTCTCTTACCAATTTACCACTGTCATTTTGGGGTTATGCATTAGAGACAACAGCATTCACGTTAAATAGGGAACTGTCTAAATCCGTTGAAATGACACCGTATGAACTATGGTTTGGCAAGAAACCAAAGATGTCGTTTCTTAAAGTTTGGGGTTGCGATGCTTATGTGAAAAGGTTTCAAACTGATAAGCTCGAACCCAAATCGGAGAAGTGCGTCTTCATAGGATACCCAAAAGAAACTGTTGGGTACACCTTCTATCATAGATCCGAAGGCAAGATTTTTGTTGCTAAGAATGGATCCTTTCTAGAGAAGGAGTTTCTCTTGAAAGAAGTGAGTGGGAGGAAAGTAGAACTTGATGAGGTAATTGTACCTTCTCTCGAATTGGAAAGTAGCTCATCACAAAAATCAGTGATGCCTACACCAACTAGAGAGGAAGCTAATGATAATGATCATGAAACTTCAGATCGAGTTACTACCGAATCTCGTAGGTCAACCAAAGCACGTTCCGCACCAGAGTGGTACGGTAATCCTGTTCTGGAAGTCATGTTACTAGACCATGATGAACCTACGAACTATGAGGAAGCGATGATGAGCCCAGATTCCGATAAATGGCTTTAGGCCATGAAATCTGAGATAGGATCCATGTATGAGAACAAAGTATGGACTTTGGTGGACTTTCCCGATGATCGGCAAGCCATTGAGAATAAATGTATCTTTAAGAGGAAGATGGACACCGATGATAGTGTTACTATCTACAAAGCTTGACTTGTCGCAAAAATGTTTTCGACAAGTTCAAGGTGTTGACTACGATGAGATTTTCTCACTCATAGCGATGCTTAAGTCTGTCTGAATCATGTTAGCAATTGCCGCATTTTATGAAATTTGGCAAATGGATGTCAAAATTGCATTCCTTGATGGATATCTTAAAGAAGAGTTGTATATGATGCAACCAGAAGGTTTTGTTGATCCTAAAGGTGTTAATAAAGTGTGCAAGCTCCAGCGATCCATTTATGGACTGGAGCAAACATCTCGGAGTTGGAATATACGCTTTGATGAGGTGATCAAAGCATATGGTTTTATACAGACTTTTAGAGAAGCCTGTATTTAGAAGAAAGTGAGTGGGAGCTCTGTAGCATTTCTGATATTATATGTGGATGACATATTGTTGATTGGGAATGATATAGAATTTATGGATAGCATAAAAGGATACTTGAATAAGATTTTTTCAATAAAAGACCTCGGTGAAGCTACTTACATATGGGCATCAAGATCTATAAAGATAGATCAAGACGCTTGATAAGACTTTCATTGAGTACATACCTTGATAAGATTTTGAAGGAGTTCAAAATGGATCGGTCAAATAAGGAGTTCTTGCCTGAGTTGTAAGGTATGAAGTTGAGTAAGACTCAAAACCAGACCACGGCAGAAGATATAGAGAGAATGAAAGTCATTCCCTATGCCTCGGCCATAGGTTCTACAAAGTATGCCATGCTGTATACTAGACCTATTGTGTACCTTGACATGAGTTTGGCAAAGGGGTACAATAGTGATCCAGGAGCAGATCACTGGACAGCGATCAAAATTATCCTTAGAGGACTAAGGAAATATTTCTCAGTTGTGGAGGTGATAAAGAGTTTGTCGTAAAGAGTTAAATCGATTCAAGCTTTAACACCGGTCTGGATGACTCTGACTCTCAATCTGGATACATATTGAAAGTGGGAGAAATTAGCTAGAGTAGCTCCATGCAGAGCATTGTAGACATAGAAATTTGCAAAATACATACGGATCTGAATGTGGCAGACCCGTTGACTAAACTTTTCACACAAGCAAAACATGATCACACCTTAGTACTCTTTGGGTGTCAATCACACACCGATGTGAACTAGATTATTGACTCTAGTAAACACTTTGGGTGTTGGTCACATGGGATGTGAACTATGGATGTTAATCACATGGTGATGTGAACTACTGGTGTTAAATCACATGGCGATGTGAACTAGATTATTGACTCTAGTGCAAGTGGGAGACTGAAGGAAACATGCCCTAGAGGCAATAATAAAGTTGTTATTTTATATTTCGTCATATCATGATAAATGTTTATTATTCATGCTAGAATTGTATTAACCGGAAACTTGATACATGTGTGGATACGTAGACAAAACACAGTGTCTCTAGTAAGCCTCTACTAGACTAGATCATTAATCAAAGATGGTTAAGTTTTCTAGCCATAGACATGTGTTGTCATTTGATGAATGGGGTCACATCATTAGGAGAATGATGTGATGGACAAGACCCATCCGTTAGCTTAGCATAATGATCGTTAAGTTTTATTGCTATTGCTTTCTTCATGACATATACATATTCCTTTGACTATGAGATTATGCAACTCCCGGATACCGGAGGAATACCTTGTGTGCTATCAAACGTCACAACGTAACTGGGTGATTATAAAGATGCTCTACAGGTATCTCTGAATGTGTTTGTTGGGTCGGCAAGATCGAGATTAGGATTTGCCACTCGGAGAGGTATCTCTGGGCCCTCTCGGTAATGCACATCATAATAAGCCTTGCAAGCAATGTGACTAATGAGTTAGTTGCGGGATGATGTATTACGGAACGAGTAAAGAGACTTGCCGGTAACGAGACTGAACTAGGTATGAAGATACCGATGATCAAATCTTGGGCAAGTAACATATATACCGATGACAAAGGGAATAACGTATGTTATCATAACGGTTTGACCGATAAAGATCTTCATAGAATATGTGGGAGCCAATATGAGCATCCAGGTTTCGCTATTGGTTATTGACCGGAGAGGTGTCTCGGTCATGTGTACATAGTTCTCGAACCCGTAGGGTCCGCACGCTTAACGTTCGATGACGATTTGTATTATGAGTAATGTGTTTTGGTGACCGAGGATTGTTCGAAGTCCCGGATGAGATCACGGACATGACGAGGAGTCTCGAAATGGTCGAGAGGTAAAGATTGATATATTGGAAGATGGTATTTGGACACCGAAATGGTTTCAGAATGGTTCGGGTATTTTTCGGAGTACCGGGAGGTTACCGGACCCCCCCCCCAGGGGGGAGTAATGGGCCTACATGGGCCATAGAGAGAGTGGAGGCAGCCCACAAGGGGTTGCCACGCCCCCCTCCCATGGGGAGTCCGAATTGGATTAGGGAGGGGGCGTGCCCCCCTTTCCTTCTCCTCTTCCCTCTCCCTTCCCCTTTCCCCCTCCGTAAGAAAGGAAGGGGGCCGAATAGGACTTGGAGTCCTATTCGGTTTCCCCCCATGGCGCGCCCCCTCTAGGTCGGCGGCCTCCTACCCTCCTCCTTTATATACGGGGGCAAGGGGGCACCCCATAGCAGAACAACTATTCTCTTAGCCGTGTGCGGTGCCCCCCTCCACAGTTTACTCCTCCGGTCATAGCGTCGTAGTGCTTAGGCGAAGCCCTGCGTGGATCACATCACCATCACCATGCCATCGTGCTGACAAAACTCTCCTTCGACCATCTGTTGGATCAAGAGTTCAAGGGATGTCATCAAGCTGAACGTGTGCTGAACTCGGAGGTGCCGTACGTTTGGTACTAGATCGGTTGAATCGTGAAGACATTCGACTACATCAACCACGTTAACTTAATGCTTCCGCTTTCGTTCTATGAGGGTATGTGGACACACTCTCCCCCTCTCGTTGCTATGTATCTCCTAGATAGATCTTGCGTGATCGTAGGAATTTTTTTGAAATTGCATTCTACATTTTCCAACAGCCATGAATGGGGGTAGGAGGTTCTGGAATATAATTTGGAATGCTAATGTTCCCCAAAAAATAGATTTTTTTCCTGGAGGGCTGCTTCTAATAGTTTGGCGGTTCAAGACAACAGGGTCAAACATCATCAAGCTATTCTAGGTACGTGCTCAATCTGTGGTACTGAAGATGACTGTATTTTTCACGCGTTGGTGAGTTGTGCCAAGGTGCGTGTGTTTCGTATGGCACGGAAGAAAGTGTGGAATTTACCGACCGAGGAGATTTTCAAATATTCTGGGCCGGAATGGTTTCTTATTTTATTGGATCAATTAAATTGCCTGTGCATGAGCAAACTATATTCATGTTCTGAAGAGTTTGGCATCTGGGGAATAATTTGATCTTTGGTAAGGGAATGGGATCCATCTCAGCCTTAGTGAGCTTTGTAGAAAATTATTGGGCATCTTTCTCGTCTTGTCATGCTAAATTTTTGGTGTAGATGTGCAGTAAAGGTAAGCAAGCTGAGGTGGAATTTCAGCCAACCACTAACATTGAGAGGAAGGTTATTCCTTGGCAGCCCCCCACCTCAGAGTCCTATAAGATTAATGTCGACACAAGTTTTGTGGAGGCCTTTAAAACTGCAAGCGTGGGGGTGGATGTGACAAACCATCATGGACAAGTCATTCTTTCTTCCTAGAATTATATTGGAGCTTGTTATAGCGTCGAGGAAGCGGAACTTAAAGCATCCTTGTCCGGTCTGTATATTGGTATGACACTAGATATGCCCGTCATTTTGCAAACTGAATGCTCATTTGTGGCCTCTGTTCTTGGAAGATATTGTATGGACAGGTCCTCCCTTGTTGATCTAAAGAAGGAGGTGGTAAATATCTCAAAGATGCTGGTGAATTTACAGATTTCAAAGATCAACAGGAGGGCAAATTTGGTGGCTCACAAGATTGCAAAGTTTAATTTTGATAATAGATTTGATGGTTTTCTTTTCCATTATGTTCCGTCCTGCATGGCAAAGTTTGTAATGAATGATTGTACCAACATTTTAAGTTAATTAATACATTGTGAGGGTTTTTTCAAAAAAAAAAGGCATGCAAGGTAAAAGGTAAATGTGCGGTGTGTATTGAAGTAGACACAACAAATAGGTCACTTGGTTCTACACAGTCTGTCCCTCCCTTTGCTACACACGCTGGTGTCGATTTGCTCTGTTCTTGGGTTTGGAACTTCTGCAACTCGGTTGCTGCAACAATGTGTTTCCTTATGACCCGATGTGTGAAAATAGCGAAGAAACGGTTATAAGCAGAATGTATGCAACCTAGGCCTCATTTGGGTTAGCATTTCTGCTCATTTCTGGCAGGTTTAGCATATAGACCTCGTCCCGTCGTTTTCATTCCAGGCAAAATAAATACATGTGTAAAAACTTATGCCCATCCCAAGCAGGCCCTAGTAGAGATATCCTCGGTGAGCCCAGACAAAGAAGGATGCGATAATCTAGACGAGCCAACGTCAAAACTCAGACAATCTAATAAGAAGATACATGGTTTGTAATGTACGTACGTAGTAACAAGCCAGAAGGAACAAGGTAACCTTAAACAGGCTGTGCGCTATCAGATTTCTTTATGTAAAAGCAGGCTCCAACCATAGGCGGAGCCAGCATGTAGGCGTTGTGTTTAACTAAAACCCAACGATTTTAGTTGAATGTACTTGCTTTAAATTTTTTTTGAGGGGTAATAGCCATTTTATTCATCAAATTCCACAGTTTGTGGGATACAACGTAGGTCATGAGGTTGACCAAACCAAATGTGGCGCCCCGGACCTAGACGAAGAGGGAACTTGGCTAATCTATGCGCTTCAAGATTGACAGCACGACTTTCAAAAATAAAGTTACATTGAAACTGCTCTGACTTGAGCTTGATCTCACTAACTATTGCTCTGTAGTTACCTTTGCTACCATTTTGATTATCTGAGACGACTTGCTATGAGTCACATGAAATGAGAACATTCTGGACGTTGAGGTCTTCGGCGAGTGCCAATCCCTCCCTGCAGGCTATGGCTTCGAGGACCGCTGGATCATCAACTCCAGCAATAACAAGTGCGGCGCTGCCCAAGAATTGTCCATCCCTATCCCGGCACACCGTTGCCGCCGAACCACCTCTCCCCTTCAACACTCTCGCGTCTACATAACTAAAATAGCCCAAAGCTTAGAACCCAGTAAAATTGCACGGTTGAACCCGAAGCTTAGAACGCACGAGCTAGAAGCCCTTCGGCCCGCATAACTTAAATAGCCCAACAAAAATTCAACAGCTATTTCCCATAAACAAAACAAGCCCGTGAGTAAATGTGACACATCAATGCCACCCACGGGGCGCGCCTATCTGCCGCTCGTTGCGACAAACCGCCGACCGAACGCACACTCGAGCGAGGCAGGCGGTCTGGGATGGGCCAGCCTATATTTGGCGTAGCACCTCCTTCGACCGGTCTGAAATGCGAATATTTTTTATTTTTGTTTTTCTGTTTCTGTTTTGTTTTTCAATTTTCCTTTAATGTTTATTTTTTTTCGTTTTTCTTTCTTGTTTTCCAGTTTATTTTTCAGATACAAAATGTTCAAGTTTTCAAAAAATACTACAAATCTCAGAAAATGTTTCAATTTCGAAAAAAACCTAAACATATTCGCATTTTCTAAATATTTTTCAGGAATTTCAAATTTTGTTCATGTTTTTCAAAAGTTGTTCATATGTTTATTCTTTAAAATTTGACAAAAAACATATTTCAGAAAAAGGTTTCCATTGTAAAATTGTTAGCAAATGTGGAAAACTGTTCGCATCTTCCAAAGTTGTCTGTTTCCATGCAAAAAACTTTCCCTTTTTCCAAAACTTGTTCAGAAATTTCAAAAAATATTCTGAATTATTGAAGATGTTCCAAATTACAGAACATCATCATATTTTCCAAAAAAGTCATAAATTCAAAAAATGTGAGCATACTCATATATTTTTCTGGAATTTTAAAATTGTTTCTGTTTTTCAAAATGTGTTAATACATTTTTTCTTTAAATTTTTCACAATCTTTATTTCCAAGATTTCCAAAAGAAATTCCATTTCAAAAATTGCTTGCAAATTTGAAAAAAAATGTCCATGCCTTCCATTTCCATTGCAAGTTTGAAAAAATGTTCCACTTTTTCAGAAATTGTTCAGAAATTTTAAATCATATCCGTGTTTTCGAAATTATTTAGGAGATGAAAAATGGTTGGCCAATCTCCAAAAATGTTCGTTGGATTTTTTGGAATTTTAAAAAATGGTCCTGTTTTGAAAACATGTCCGCGTTGGAATTTTTGGAGTTTCATTTTTGTTAATTTGGTAATAAATTTTAAAAGGATCCTCTTTTCATAAAACTGTCACGTGTTTTCAAAAGAAAAATCTTGTGTTGGAAATTTCCAAAATATTCCGGTCTGTGCTGGAATGTGTTCTTAAAGTTTTGGCACTGCTTTGTAGTATTAACGTTGGCTAGCTGAACTGGTAATCTCACGAACGTTTGTACTATGAGATCCTGAGTTTGATTCCTGCTGATGTCTCTATATTTTGCAGTGCTACAGGCATGCTGTACAGTGGACCGGCGACAATCTCACCGCACAGAGCGGCACATAGGAGCTGTCCCCCTATTACGTGTGTGGCGCCTCTCTCCCCTGCGCGCCCTTCTGGGCCGGCCCATGTGGGGAACTGCCTTTTTTCGAGATTTAAAATAAAACTATCTGATTTTCAGAAAACTTTCAGATTCAGTAAAATTTTCATCGAATTCAAAAACAGTTCTGGAAATTTGAAATATGTCATTGAATTCAAAAGAATGAACATTTTTCGAAGTTTTGTGAACTTTTTTTATTTTGATGAACAATTTTAATGAGCATTTTTCAATAATGATTAAAATTATTTGGTATTCGATGAACAAAGTTTGAATCCGATTAACATTTTTTGAACTTGATGAGAAAAATATTTGACTTTAATGAACAACTTTTGACTTTAATGAATATTTTCGGAAAATCAATGAACAAATTTCGTATTTGATGCACATTTTTTAGTTTGGTGAACAATATTTGAAGTTGATGAACATTTTTTAAATACAATGAACAAAAATTAAATTCCATGAACATGTTTTGAACTCAATGAACAAAAAAATGTTCAAGGATTTGAATAGAAAATTTGCAAAAAAAGGTGAAAAATTAAACAAGAACAATAGAAAAGAAAAATGGAACAAAAATAAAAAACTAAAAAAGAAAAAACAGCAGGAAAATGGGCCGGCCAATACGACACCCGCGCACCAGGTGGGTACCCGCTGCGTCGATCGGCGGCGCCCTACGCGCTGCATAGGGACCAACGGGAGCTCCTATTGGACGCGCTTTGCGTCAAAATGTCGTCTCCGCGCACAGGGGCGCAGCCTGACTGGGCCGGCCCATCGTGCTGTACCGGTGGTAAGAAAAGAAAGCAAAAAGGGGGAAGGGAAACGCGATGGAAACTCAAACCTGCGACCTACAGATTCGAAGCGCATGCTCCCAGCCACTCCACCTGACTAGCATTCCTTGTACTAGCATACAAACGCGCACTTATAATAACTTAGTACAACCGTACAACCAGAATTACACACTGTAGTGAACATCTTCAAAGAAATTGTAGATTTTTTTTCTGAAAGTGTATATTTTGAAAAAGTGCGACCATTTTTTTCATTTCTAAACATACTTTGTACACAGGAACATATTCTGTACAAAAAAAGTGTATATTTTTTGTACACAATGTTCTGAATCTTGAAGACAAATTTGAAGCACAAACATTACAGAACGAGGTGATGTATTACGGAACGAGTAAAGAGACTTGTCGGTAACGAGATTTAACTAGGTATAGAGATACCGAATATCGAATCTCAGGCAAGTAACAAACCGATGGACAAAGGGAATTACGTATGCTACCATAACTGTTCGACTGATAAAGATCTTCGTAGAATATGTAGGAGCCAATATAGGCATCCAGGTTCCACTATAGGTTACTGACCGGAGAGGTGTCTCGGTCATGTCTACAAAGTTCTCGAACCCATAGGGTCCACACACTTAACGTTAGTTGACGATATAGTACTATATGAGTTATGTATGTTGGTGACCGAATGTTGTTCAGAATCTCGGATGAGACACGGACATGACGAGTAGCTTGGAATGGTCCGGAGGTAAAGATTGATATATAGGATGATATGGTTCGACCAAGGGGTAAAGCCGACAGGGCTTTAGGTCGGTGCAAAAGGAGTTTTGCGGAGGCCAGGGGGCCAAACGTCGGAGACCCTGGCATCTGGCCCTAGGCCAGACGCCGAGGCCCATGGCATTCGGGCCAGACGCCAAGGATTGTGGCGCCTGGTCTTGGAAATCCGAGAAGGACTCTTCCTTATGGGCAAAACTGACTTTGAGGAGGCTCTTTCTCCAAGTTACGACCCGAGGGCTCAACATATAAATAGAGGGGCAGGGCTAGCACCTGGAACACATCAAGATACACCAAGCCGTGTGCCGGCAACCCCATCCCTCTAGTTTATCCTCCGTCATAGTTTCTGTTGTGCTTGGCGAAGCCCTGCGGGGATTGTTCTTCACAACACCGTCACCACGCCATCGTGTTGCCGGAACTCATCTACTACTTCGCCTCTCTTGCTGGATCGAGAAGGCGAGGACGTCATCGAGTTGAACGTGTGCTGAACACGGAGGTGCCGTGCGTTCGATAGATCAAGACGCTTAATAGGACTTTCACAAAGCACATACCTTGACAAAGTTTTGAAGAAGTTCAAAATGGATCAGTCAAAGAAAGGGTTCCTGCCTGTGTTACAATGTGTGAAGTTGAGTCAGACTCAAAGCCCGGCCACTGCAGAAGATAGAGAGAAAATGAAAGTCATTCCCTATGCCTCAGCCATAGGTTATATCATGTATGCTATGTTGTGTACCAGACCTGATGTGTGCCTTGCCATAAGTCTGGCAGGGAGGTACCAAAGTAATCCAGGAGTGGATCACTGGACAGCGGCCAATAACATCCTGAAGTACCTGAAAAGGACCAAGGATATGTTTCTCGTTTATGGAGGTGACAAAGAGCTTATCGTAAATGGTTACGTTAATGCTAGCTTTGACAGTGATCCGGATGACTCTAAGTCACAAACCGGATGCCTATTTATATTGAACGGTGGAGTTGTCAGTTGGTGCAGTTTCAAGCAGAGCGTCGTGGCGGGATCTACGTGTGAAGCAGAATGCATAGCTTCTTCGGAAGCAACAAATGAAGGAGTCTGGATGAAGGAGTTCATATCCGATCTAGGTGTAATACCTAGTGCATCGGGTCCAATGAAAATCTTTTGTGACAATACTGGAGCAATTGCCTTGGCGAAGGAATCCATATTTCACAAGAGAACCAAACACATCAAGAGACGCTTCAGCTCCATCCGCGAACAAGTCGAGGAGGGAGACATAGAAATTTGCAAGATACGTACGGATCTGAATGTAGCATACCCGTTGACTAAGCCCCTTCCATGAGCAAAACATGATCAGCACCAAGACTCCATGAGTGTTAGAATTATTACAATGTAATCTAGATTATTGACTCTAGTGCAAGTGGGAAACTGATGGAAATATGCCTAGAGGCAATAATAAAGTTACTATTTTATATTTCCTTATTCATGATAAAGGTTTATTATTCATGCTAGAATTGTATTGATCGGAAACCTAAATACATGTGTGGATACATAAACAAATACTGTGTCCCTAGTGAGCCTCTACTAGACTAGCTCGTTGATCAAAGATGGTTAAGGTTTCCTAACCATGGACATGAGTTGTCATTTGATAACGGGATCACATCATTAGGAGACTGATGTGATGGACAAGACCCATCCGTTAGCTTAGCATAGTGATCGTTCAGTTTCTTACTGTTGCTTTCTTGATGTCAAATACATATTCCTTCGACTATGAGATTATGCAACTCCCGGATACCGGAGGAATACCTTGTGTGCTATCAAACGTCACAATGTAACTGAGTGATCATAAATATGCTCTAAAGGTATATCCGAAGGTGTTTGTTGAGTTGGCATAGATCAAAATTAGGATTTGTCACTCCGAGTATCAAGAGGTATCTCAGGGCCCTCTCAGTAATACACATCATAAATCTTGCAAGCAAATGACTAAGGAGTTAGTGACGAGGTGATGTATTACGGAACGAGTAAAGAGACTTGCAGATAACGAGATTGAACTAGGTATAGAGATACCGACGGTCGAATCTCGGGCAAGTAACATACTGATGGACAAAGGGAATTGCATATGTTGTCATAACGGTTCGACCGATAAAGATCTTCGTAGAATATGTAGGAGCCAATATGGGCATCCAGGTTCCGCTATTGGTTATTGACCGGAGAGGTGTCTTGGTCATGTCTACATAGTTCTCGAACCCATAGGGTCTGCACGCTTAATGTCCGTTCACGATATAGTAATATATGAGTTATGTATGTTGGTGACCGAATGTTGTTCGGAGTCCCGGATGAGATCATGGACATGACGAGGAGCTCCAGAATGGTTCGGAGGTAAAGATTCATATATAGGATGATATGGTTCGACCAAGGGGTAAAGCCGACAAGGCTTTAGGTCGGTGCAAAAGGAGTTTTGAGGAGGCCAAGGGGGCAAATGCCGGAAACCCTGGCGTGTGGCCCTGGGCCAGACGCCGATGCCCAGGGCGTCTGGGCCAGACGCCAAGGATTGTGGCATCTGGTCCTGGAAGTCCGAGAAGGACTCTTCCTTACGGTCAAAACCGACTGTGAGGAGGCTCTTTCTCCAAGTTACAACCGAGAGCTCAACATATAAATAGAGGGGCAGGGCTAGCACCTAGAAGACATCAAGATACACCAAGTCGTGTGCCGGCAACCCCATCCCTCTAGTTTATCCTCCGCCATAGTTTCCATTGTGCTTGGCGAAGCCCTACGGAGATTGTTCTTCACAACACCGTCACCACTCCATCGTGCTGTCGGAACTCATCTACTACTTCGCCTCTCTTGCTGGATCGAGAAGGCAAGGACATCATCGAGTTGAACGTGTGCTGAACACAGAGGTGCCATGTGAAAGATCGTGGATGTCGCCTAGAGGGGGGTGAATAGGCGTTTAAAATAATTACAGTTTAGGCTTGAACAAATGCGGAATAAACCTAGCGGTTAATTTATCAAGCACAAAACCTACAACAACTAGGCTCACCTATGTGCACCAACAACTTATGCTAAGAAAGTAAAAAAACAAAGTGATAGCAAGATATATGACAAGAAACAATATGCCTATCACAAATTGAAGTGCATAAGTAAAGGGCTCGGGTAAGAGAAAACTGAGGCACACGGAGACGACGATGTATCCCGAAGTTCACACCCTTGCGGATGCTAATATCCGTTTGGAGCGGTGTGGACGAACAATGCTCCCCAAAAAGCCACTAGGGCCACCGTAATCTCCTCACTCCCTCGCACAATGCAAGATGCCGTGATTCCACTAAGGGACCCTTGAGGGCGGTCACCGAACCCGTACAAATGGCAATCCTTGGGGGCGGTCACTGAACCCGTACACTTTGGCAACCCTTGGGGGCGGTCACCGATACCCGTCAAATTGCTCGGGGCGATCTCCACAACCTAATTGGAGACCCCGATGCTTTTCCGGAGCTTTACACCACAATGATTGAGCTCCGAACACCACCAACCGTCTAGGGCGCCAAGCACCCAAGAGGAACAAGCTCAAGGGCACCAAGCACCCAAGAGTAATAAGCTTCTCAACTTGTAACTTCCACGTATCACCATGGAGAACTCAAACCGATGCACCATACAATTGCAAGGGCACACGGAGTGCCCAAGTCCTTCTCTCTCAAATCCCACCGAAGCAACTAATGCTAGGGAGGAAAATGAGAGGAAGAACAAGAAGGAGAACACCAAGAAACTCCAAGATCTAGATCCAAGGGGTTCCCCTCACATAGAGGATAAAGTGATAGGTGGAAATGTGGATCGAGATCTCCTCTCTCTTTTCCCTCAAAAACTAGCAAGAATCCATTGAGGGATTGAGAGTTAGCAAGCTTGAAGAAGGTCAACAATGGCGGAAGAACACGAGCTCAAAGGATAAGGTTGACTGGGGAATAAGACCCCCTTTTATAGGAGCTCCCGAATCCAACCGTTATGTGCTCAGTCCGCGCACGAGCGGTACTACCGCCCGGGCGGTAGAACACGAAGAGTGGAGCAAAACAGAGTGTGAGGCAGAGCCGTATGAGCGGCACTACCACTGGAGCCAGTGGTACTACCGTTGGTCGTAGCGGTACTGCCGCTTAGCCCAGCGGTACTACCGCTGGGACCGCTCACAACGCCTACCATGAGCACAGGGAGAAGGAAGAGGGAGGAGGGCCATTGAGCGGCACTAGGGGCGGTGGTAGCCGTGGTACTACCACACACGAGCGGTACTACCGCTCCTACTGCCGCTGAACCCGACACGAGAAAACCACGTCTCGAGTCTAGGTGGTACCAGCGCGGAACCAGAGTCGTACTACCGCTTATGGCCATGGGCGGTACTACCGCTGAGGGAAAGCGGTACTACCGCTTGTGGCGATACGCGGTACTGCCGCTCCGGCCCAGCGATACTACTGATAACACACAAGTATAGGGGATCGCAACAGTTTTCGAGGGTAGAGTATTCAACCCAAATTTATTGATTCGACACAAGGGGAGCCAAAGAATATTCTCAAGTATTAGCAGCTGAGTTGTCAATTCAACCACACCTGGAAACTTAATATCTGCAGCAAAGTGTTTAGTAGCAAAGTAATATGATAGTAGTGGCAACGGTGGTAAAAGGTAACGGTAGCAAAAGTAATATTTTTGGTGTTTTATAGTGATGATAACAATAGAAACGGAAAAGTAAATAAGTGAAGAACAATATATGGAAAGCTCGTAGGCATTGGATCGGTGATGGAGAATTATGCCGGATGTGGTTCATCATGTAACAGTCATAACATAGGGTGACACAGAACTAGCTCCAATTCATCAATGTAATGTAGGCATGTATTTCGAATATAGTCATACGTGCTTATGGAAAAGAACTTGCATGCCATATTTTGTCCTACCCTCCCGTGGCAGTGGGGTCCTAGCGGAAAGTAAGGGATATTAAGGCCTCCTTTTAATAGAGTACCGGACCAAAGCATTAACACATGGTGAATACATGAACTCCTCAAACTATGGTCATCACCGGGAGTGGTCTTGATTATTGTCACTTCGGGGTTGCTGGATCATAACACATAGTAGATGACTATAGACTTGCAAGATAGGATCAAGAACTCACATATATTCATGAAAACATAGTAGGTTCAGATCTGAAATCATGGCACTCGGGCCCTAGTGACAAGCATTAAGCATAGCAAAGTCATAGCAACATCAATCTCAGAACATAGTGGATACTAAGGATCAAACCCTAACAAAACTAACTCGATTACATGATAAATCTCATCCAACCCATCACCGTCCAGCAAGCCTACGATGGAATTACTCACGCACGGCAGTGAGCATCATGAAATTGGTGATGGAGGATGGTTGATGATGATGACGACGATGGATTCCCCTCTCCGGAACCCCGAACGGACTCCAGATCAGCCCTCCCGAGAGAGTTTAGGGCTTGGCGTGGCTCCGCATCGTAAAACGTGATGAATCTCTCTCCCTGATTTTTTTCTCCCCGAACACGAATATATGGAGTTGGAGTTGAGGTCGGTGGAGCTCCAGGGGGCCCATGAGGCAGAGGGGCGCGCCCAGGGGGGCAGGCGCGCCGCCCACCCTCGTGGCTAGGGTGTGGGCCCCTTGACCTTGATTCTTTACCAGTATTTTTTTATTATTTCCAAAAATAATCTCCGTGGAGTTTCAGGTCATTCCGAGAACTTTTGTTTCTGCACATAAATTACACCATGGCAATTCTGCTGAAAACAGCGTCAGTCCGGGTTAGTTCCATTCAAATCATGCAAGTTAGAGTCCAAAACAATGGCAAAAGTGTTTGGAAAAGTAGATACGACGGAGATGTATCAACTCCCTCAAGCTTAAACCTTTGCTTGTCCTCAAGCAATTCAGTTCACAAACTGAAAGTGATAAAGAAAAACTTCTACAAACTCTGTTTGCTCTTGTTGTTGTAAATATGTAAAGCCAGCATTCAAGTTTTCAGCAAAGATTATGAACTAACCACATTCACAATAACACTTAGGTCTCATGTTTACTCATATCAATGGCATAATCAACTAGCGAGCAATAATAATAAATCTCGGATGACAACACTTTCTCAAAATAATCATGATATGATATAACAGGATGGTATCTCGCTAGCCCTTTCTGAGACCGCAAAACATAAATGCATAGCACCTTTAAAGATCAAGGACTGACTAGACATTGTAATTCATGGTAAAAGAGATCCAGTCAAGTCATACTCAATGTAAACTAATCAGTAATGAATGCAAATGACAGAGGTGCTCTCCAGTTGGTGCTTTTTAATAAGAGGGTGATGACTCAACATAAAAGTAAATAGATAGGCCCTTCGTAGAGGGAAGCACGGATTTGTAGAGGTGCCAGAGCTCGATTTTGAAATAGATATGAATAATATTTTGAGCGGCATACTTTCATTGTCAACATAACAACCAAGAGATGGCGATATCTTCCATGCTACACACATTATAGGCGGTTCCCAAACAGAATGGTAAAGTTTATACTCCCCCTCCACCAACAAGCATCAATCCATGGCTTGCTCGAAACAACGAGTGCCTCCAACTAAGAACAGTCCCGGGGAGTTTTGTTTGCAATTATTTTGATTTGATTTGCATAAAGCGTGAGACTGGGCATCCCGGTGACCAGCCATTTTCTCGTGAGTGAGGAGCGGAGTCACTCCTCTTGAGAATAACCCGCCTAACATGGAAGATACGGACAGCCCTAGTTGATACATGAGCTATTCGAGCATACAAAACAGAATGTTTATTTGAAGGTTTAGAGTTTGGCACATACAAATTTACTTGGAACGGCAGGTAGATACCGTATATAGGTAGGTATGGTGGACTCATATGGAATAACTTTGGGGTTTATGGGATTGGATGCACAAGCAGTATTCTCGCTTAGTACAGGTGAAGGCTAGAAAAAGACTGGGAAGCGACCAGCTAGAGAGCGACAACAGTCATGAACATGCATTAAAATTAATCAACACCGAATGCAAGCATGAGTAAGATATAATGCACCATGAACATAAATATCGTAGAGGCTATGTTGATTTTGTTTCAACTACATGCATGAACATGTGCCAAGTCAAGCCACTCGAAACATTTAAAAGAGGATACCACCCTATCATACCACATCACAACCATTTTAATGGCATGTTGGCACGCAAGTTAAACCATTATAAGCTCCTAGCTAATTAAGCATGGCATAAGCAACTATAATCTCTAATTGTCATTGCAAACAAGTTCATTCATAATAGGCTGAATCAGGAACGATGAACTAATCATATTTACAAAAACAAGAGAGGCCGAGTTCATACCAGCTTCTCTTATCTCAATCAGTTCATCATATATCGTCATATTGCCTTTCACTTGCACGACCGGACGATGTGAATAATAGTAATAGTGCATGTGCATTGGACTAAGCTGAAATCTGCAAGCATTCAATAAACAGGAGAAGACAAGGCAATATGGGCTCTTTGTTAAATCAACAATAATGCATATAGGAGTCACTTCAACAATTTAATCATGGTCTTCTCCTATCGACCCCCAAAGAAAAGAAATAAAACTATTTACACGGGAAAGCTCCCAACAAGCAAAAGCAAAACATAAAATCTTTTTGGGGTTTCTTTTTAATTACTACTACAAGCATGGAAATTAAAACTAGCTAAAAGCTACAACTAATTTTTTTTGTTTTTCTTAAGGTTTATTTCAAACACACAAGAAGAAAGCATAAAAAGAGAAAATAAGCTAACATGGATATTACAGTGAAAGAGTATGAGCATCGACATCTAGCAATGAGTGTGTGAACATCAATGTAATGTCGGTGAGAAATACGTACTCCCCCAAGCTTGGGGCTTTTGGCCTAAGTGGGTTTATTGCCACGGATGGCCTGGCGGATATCCAAAGTTGTAGTTGGGGTCGTACTGAGATGCAACAATCATTGCATCGTGGGCTGCAGCTTGGAGGCGAGCTATCTCAGCCCTCCTCTCATACTCTTCCGCCTCCTCTCTTGTTATAAAATATCTCTCTTTTGTCTGAAAGTCAAAGAAAGTAGAAGCAGGGAGAGCGACGTGATAGGTGCGTCGTCTGTCAAAGATTAGTCGGTACTGGAGGAACTGATCGTTCCTCTCAACAAAATGATGATGAACCATAGCCTCATAATCCAAATAAGCAGGAGGCAACTCAATATCATCCTCACGTATGGTTATACCAAGAAAATTAGCTATACGGGTTGCATAAATTCCACCAAAGAAATCTCCATTAAATCTATTATGATGCAACCTACGTGCAACAATGGCTCCCAAATTATAATGTTTATCTCCTAACACAGCACTCCTAAGAATACTGAGGTCGGGGACACACATATGACATGCTTCATCTTTACCATTTATGCACCTACCTATGAAGAGAGCAAAATAATGTATAGTAGGAAAATGAATGCTCCCTATAGTAGCTTGTGCTATATCTCTAGATTCCCCCCACAGTTATACTAGCAAGAAAATCTCTAAACTCATATTTGTGAGGTTCACTAGTACTACCCCATTGTGGAAGTTTGCAAGTAGTGGTAAAGTCCTCTAAGTCCATAGTATAAGAATTTTCATAGAGATCAAATAGGACAGTTTGAGAATTGCATGAAGATGAAAATTCAAACCTCCTCAGAAAGGAACTAGTGAGATAGTGGTACTGGCGGCACTTTTCTGCCTCGAAGCTCACAAGATCAGCGTTACGCAAGTATGCGTTAAATTCTTCCTTAATTCCAGCTTGATCCATGAAGTCCTCTGAAGGCCATTCACAAGGCCGCACTGAAGCGTCCCTTAGTGGCTAATCATCAGCATCATGCATTGCAAGCCTGGGTCCTTGTTTCCTTGAAGAACCACCTTGGTACATTTTCCTAAGCATATTTTTTCCTCTGAAAAATTTCTAAAAATTTTAGTAACTTCAAATAAAAGTAAAGCAAACTCAACAAAATTGATAGCAACTACTCCTACAAGTGCCTAGAGCCTATATCATGCATTAGAACTATTTGGAACCATATAAATTTGACATGCAAGCTCAAGAACATGGTCACCTAGGCAGCAAAAATTTGCAATGAATAAAGCACTAGAACAAAAACTAATTGGACCAATGGAGGAGTCGCATACCAAGGAACAATCCCCCAAAGCAGTTTTGTAAGAGGTGCTTTGAGCAAGAAGATCGAAAATCGCAGCAAAATGAGCTAGAACTCGTGCTTGAGCTAGATGGTGATTTTTTTGGGGAGGAAGAAGAAGTGTGTGGGTGCAGGAATAAGTGGAGGGGAGCCACCGTGGGCCCACGAGGCAGGGGGAGCGCCCAGGGGGGTGGGCGCACCCTGGACCCTCGTGGCCAGGTGCCAGCTCCCCCTGTTGTATTCTCAGTGCCAAATATTCTCAAATATTTCAGAAAAAATTATATTTAAATTTCAGGGCATTTGGAGAACTTTTATTTTCAGGGTATTTTCTATTGCATGGATAATTCATAACACAGACAGAAATTACTATTTTGCTTTATTTAATATAAATAACAATAAGTAAAAGAGGGTACAGAAGGTTGTACTTTCTAACTTCATCCATCTTATGCTCATCAAAAGGAATCCACTAACAAGGTTGATCAAGTCTTGTTAACAAACTTATTTCGAGTAACATGAAACTGGAGAAATTTCGAATGACACTATGTTACCTCAACGGGGATATGCACATCCCCAACAATAAGAATATCATATTTCTTCTTGACAGTAGGAAGAGGAAATTCAAAACCTCCAAAAATAATCAATGGATTTTTTCCAATAGAATTGATACTGTGGACTTGAGGTTGTTTCCTCAGAAAGTGTACCGTATGCTCATTATCATTAACATGAAAAGTGACATTGCCTTTGTTGCAATCAATAACAGCCCCTACAGTATTAAAAAAGATCTTCCAAGAATAATAGACATACTATCGTCCTCGGGAATATCAAGAATAACAAAGTCCATTAAAATAGTAATGCTTGCAACCACAACAGGCACATCCTCACAAATACCGACAGGTATAGCAGTTGATTTATCAGCCATTTGCAAAGATATTTCAGTAGGTGTCAACTTATTCAAATCAAGTCTACGATATAAAGAGAGAGGCATAATACTAACATCGGCTCCAAGATCACATAAAGCAGTTTTAACATAGTTTGTTTTAATGGAGCATGGTATAGTTGGTACTCCGGGATCTCCAAGTTTCTTTGGTATTCCTCCCTTAAAAGTATTATTAGCAAGCATGGTGGAAATTTCAGCTTCCGGTATCTTTCTTTTATTAGTAACAATATCTTTCATGTACTTAGCATAAGGATCCATTTTGAGCATATCAGTTAATCGCATACGCAAAAAGATAGATCTAATCATTTCAGCAAAGCGCTCAAAATCCTCATCATCCTTTTTCTTGGATGGTTTGGGAGGAAAAGGCATGGGTTTCTGAACCCATGGTTCTCTTTCTTTACCATGTTTCCTAGCAACAAAGTCTATCTTATCATAACGTTGATTCTTTGATTGTGGGTTATCAAGATCAACGGCAGGTTTAGCTTCTACATCATTATCATTGCTAGGTTGAGCATCAACATGAACATTATCATTAACATTATCACTAGTTTCATGTTCATTACCAGATTGTGTTTCAGTGTCAGAAATACAAATATCATTGGGATCCTCAGGTGTGTCAACAACAGGTTCACTAGAAGCATGCAAAGCCCTATCATTTTTTCTTTTTCTTCTTCTTTGAAGGACTAGGTGCATCAATATCATTTCTCTGAGAATCTTGCTCAATTCTCTTAGGATGGCCCTCAGGATACAAAGGTTCCTGGGTCATTTTACCACCTCTAGTCATAACTCTAACAACATTATCATTTTTCTTACTATTTAATTCATTGAGCAAATCATTCAGAGCTTTAAGTACTTGTTCTACTTGAGTGGTAACCATAGAAGCATGTTTACTAATGAGTTTAAGTTCACCTTTAACTCTAGACATATAATCACCCAAATGTTCAATCATATAAGCATTTTGTTTCAATTGTCTACCAAAATAAGCATTGAAGTCTTCTTGCTTAACCATAAAGTTATCAAACTCATCCAAACATTGGCTAGCAAACTTAGTAGGAGGGATTTCAGCTTTATCATATCTATAGAGAGAATTTACCTTTACTGCCTGTGTCGGGTTATCAAGACCACGTGTTTCTTCAATAGGTGATGGATTAAAACTATATATTTCTTCAACAGGCGGTAAATTAAGACCATGTATTTCTTCAATAGGAGGTAAATTCTTAACATCTTCAGCTTTAATACCCTTTTCTTTCATGGATTTCTTTGCCTCTTGCATATCTTCAGGACTGAGAAATAGAACACCCCTTTTCTTCGGAGTTGGTTTAGGAATAGGCTCAGGAGTTGGATCAGGAGCTGGCTCGGGAAGTGTCCAATTATTTTCATTTGTCAACATATTATTCAATAGAATTTCAGCTTCATCCGGCGTTCTTTCCCTGAAAACAGAACCAATACAACTACCCAGGTAATCTCTGAAAGCATCAGTTAGTCCATTATAAAAGATATCAAGTATTTCATTTTTCTTAAGAGGATGATCAGGCAAATCATTAAATAATTGGAGAAGCCTCCCCCAAGCTAGTGGGAGACTCTCTTCTTCAGTTTGCACAAAATTATATATATCCCTTAAGGCAGCTTGTTTCTTATGAGCAGGGAAATATTTAGCAGAGAAGTAATAAATCATATTTTGGGGACTGCGCACACAACCAGGATTAAGAGAATTAAACCATATCTTAGCATCACGCTTTAATGAGAACGGAAATAGTTTAAGGATATAAAAGTAGCGAGTTCTCTCATCATCAGTGAACAGGGTGCTATATCATTTAATTTAGTAAGATGTGCCACAACAGTTTCAGATTCATAGCCATAAAAAGGATCAAATTCAACCAACGTAATTATATCAGGATCAATAGAGAATTGATAATCCTTATCAGTAACAAAGATAGGTGAAGTAGCATAAGCAGGATCATATTTCATTCTAGCATTCAGAGTTTTTTGTTTAAGCTTAGCTAATGATTTCTTAAGATCACTTCTATCATTACATGCAAGAAAGTCTCTTTTAGTTTCTTCATCCATAACATAGCCCTCAGACATAACAGGCAATTCATATTTATTTGGAGATCCTTCATCATCACTTTCATCAATATTATCACTTTCAATAATTTCATTCTCTCTAGCCCTAGAAAGTTGTTCATCAAGAAATTCACCAAGTGGCACAGTAGTATCAAGCATAGAAGTAGTTTCATCATAAGTATCATGCATAGCAGAAGTGACATCATCAATAATATGCGACATATCAAAATTAATAGCAGAAGTAGGTTTAGGTGTCGCAAGCTTACTCAAAACAGAAGGTGAATCAAGTGCATAGCTAGATGGCAGTTCCTTACCTCCCCTCATAGTTGAGGGATAATTTTTTGTTTTCGCGTCTTTCAAGTTCTTCATAGTGACCAGCAGATATAAATCCCAACTGACTCAAAGAATAGAGCTATGCTCCCCGGCAACGGCGCCAGAAAATAGTCTTGATAACGCACAAGTATAGGGGATCGCAACAGTTTTTGAGGGTAGAGTATTAAACCCAAATTTATTGATTCGACACAAGGGGAACCAAAGAATATTCTCAAGTATTAGCAGCTGAGTTGTCAATTCAACCACACCTGGAAACTTAATATCTGCAGCAAAGTTTTTAGTAGCAAAGTAATATGATAGTAGTGGCAACGGTGGTAAAAGGTAACGGTAGCAAAAGTAATATTTTTGGTGTTTTATAGTGATGATAACAATAGAAACGGAAAAGTAAATAAGCGAAGAACAATATATGGAAAGCTCGTAGGCATTGGATCGGTGATGGAGAATTATGTCGGATGTGGTTCATCATGTAACAGTCATAACATAGGGTGACACAGAACTAGCTCCAATTCATCAATGTAATATAGGCATGTACTCCGAATATAGTCATACGTGCTTATGAAAAAGAACTTGCATGACATCTTTTGCCCTACCCTCCCGTGGCAGCGGGGTCCTAGCGGAAACTAAGGGATATTAAGGCCTCATTTTAATAGAGTACCGGACCAAAGCATTAACACATGGTGAATACATGAACTCCTCAAACTATGGTCATCACCGGGAGTGGTTCCGATTATTGTCACTTCGGGGTTGTCGGATCATAACATATAGTAGGTGACTATAGACTTGCAAGATAGGATCAAGAACTCACATATATTCATGAAAACATAATAGGTTCAGATCTGAAATCATGGCACTCGGGCCCTAGTGACAAGCATTAAGCATAGCAAAGTCATAGCAACATCAATCTCAGAACATAGTGGATACTAGGGGTCAAACCCTAACAAAACTAACTCGATTACATGATAAATCTCATCCAACCCATCACCGTCCAGCAAGCCTACGATGGAATTACTCACGCACGGCGGTGAGCATCATGAAATTGGTGATGGAGGATGGTTGATGATGACGACGGCGACGGATTCCCCTCTTCGGAACCCCGAACGGACTCCGGATCAGCCCTCCTAAGAGAGTTTAGGGCTTGGCGGCGGCTCTGTATCGTAAAACACAATGAATCTTTCTCCCTGATTTTTTCTCCCCGAACATGAATATATGGAGTTGGAATAGAGGTCAGTGGAGCTCCAGGGGGCCCACGAGGCAAGGGGGCGCGCCCCCCACCTCCGTGGCTAGGGTGTGGGCCCCCTGGCCTTGATTCTTTGCCAGTATTTTTTATTATTTCCAAAAATAATCTCCGTGGAGTTTCAGGTCATTCCGAGAACTTTTGTTTCTGCACATAAATAACACCATGGCAATTCTACTGAAAACAACGTCAGTCCGGGTTAGTTCCATTCAAATCATGCAAGTTAGAGTCCAAAACAAGGGCAAAAGTGTTTGGAAAAGTAGATACGACGGAGACGTATCAACTACCGCTGGCGCCATCCTTATGCCACTTCCACGAAAACAAGTATAGTCCAAGGAAAACCAGAACTGCCATAACTTCTGCAAAAGAGCTCCGAATTGAGCAAACTCAAGCTTGTTGGATAGAAGACGACGAGTAGCATCAAAACAGCGAAGCCAGGGGAGGTATGCCTAACAAATGGAGGAGTGAAACCTCCAACAGAGAAGAACGGGCATAACCTCCAACATCGAAAACATCATAGAAGATGCAAGTGAACTCTGTTTTCGATGAACTCGAGCTTGTCATCAAGATGACCATAAGCTCCAAAACTCTCAAAGATAACCAAACAAGAACTAAGAAAGATGATGCAAGGGTGCAATGGTTTGAGCTCTCTGCAAACGATACGATAAAGCTACTCATCGAGAGCCCCCCTTGATAGTACGGCAATTGATCCTATAACCCGGTCTTCCAACTACCACTATGAGACCGGTAAAATAGAAAACCTATCAAGGGAAAACCTTTGTCTTGCACATAGTCCACTTGAGCTAGATGATGACGATCTTGACTTCCTCAAGTTGGACCACCTTTCTTGATTGTGTTGGCTCGATGAAGACTAGTTGATTGCTCCCCCATACTCCACTATGGGTGAGCCACTCTTCGGCATATCTTCATAAATCCATTGTTATCATAATGGACGGCAAGCTTCAAGCATTTGATCTCTTCATGATGCTCCACTTGAACTTGCACATCGCAACCTAACCCCATAAAGAACTCTCACGAAAACCATGGGTTAGCAAACAAAGCGTAATGGACAATGCTTACCATACCATGGGATCACTTGATCCCTCAGTACATCTCGTATGCTTTGTGTGTTGATCAACTTGATTCATTCTTGACTTAATCTTGATCAACCTTGAATCTTTACAATTCTCTTCATTTGGATGATGTATTGAAGGTAGGCATGAATGATCACACAATCTTCTTCTTCAAGACATGCTTGCAATAAGCTCAACACTCACATGACCAATCTATGGATAATTCCTTGAATAGCACCTTGGTCGACACAAACTCTCCTTGAAACCAACACATGTACTCCGAGAAAACCCTATGGACAAAACCTTCAAATATAACTCAAGGCAACCATTAGTCCATAGAGATTGTCATCAATTACCAAAACCAAACATGGGGGCACCGCATGTTCTTTCACCGTGTGTTTAATGCTTGATCGGTTGAAGCACGAAGAAGTTTGACTACATCAACCGTGTTGTGAAACGCTCTTGCTTACGGTCTACGAGGGTACGTAGACATACTCTCTCCCTCGTTGCTATGCATCTCCATGGATAGATCATTGTGTGTGCGTAGAATTTTTTTTGTTTTCCATGCAACGATTCCCAACATTCGGGTCGTAGCACCGTGGCACGTGGTCCACTCCGTCGTCATCACGCGTCGACTTTCTATGGTATGTGCCGTGCCGCCTCCCTCGGCGCGGGAACACCACCGTCTGTGTTGGTCTTCGTCACGCTGTCGGGTTCTTCCTCGTCTATTTCTAGCATCGCCATCACGCTCCTAACCAAGCCACCGCTGCCGCTCTTCTTTGGTGCCGTTGCAGCTCACTCACCCGAGGCACGCCGCCCGTCCACCCCATTCGTCTTCGTCCAGCACCAGCCCGTGGCCAGCGTCGCCGTCATCTTCCCCGACCACTTCGTCTACTCCGACCATCGTTGGTGAGATCAGCCCCACGTCGATTGGCGCCACAACCGTCGTTGAGTCTCCTTCTTTGCTGGCCCCTCCGACTCCTCGACATGGCGTACAACTCGTGGAGGTCCCTCATCTATGTATGCCCAGTGGTGGCGACATCGTTGCGTGCCTTCGTTCATGACGTGTCCCCAGGCCTGGCAAGCCTGGTGTGGCGCTTCATCAACTTTGTCTTCGTTCGTTTACGCATGCCCGGTGCTGGAAACATCGATGTGTGCCTTCGTCCATGACTTGTCCCCTGCCTTGGCACACCCCACGCGATGCCTCGTCAACACCGTATTCTTCCCGGCGCACCACTACTTAGACACTACTGCGCCCATGACCAACTCGGCGCCTCCCTGCGCCCGTGGCTCCACAACGACTTCCTCGACACTGGCTACCCCAACTCGATATCGACCAAGACATTCTTCGCACAGCTACCTCGACCACGGCTACACCACCATACACTCTGGGCTATCCCGACAAATGGCACAAAGGGCTACCGCATTGCTTGAGCAACCTTGTTGGTTTCAACTCTAGCCACGACCTACGTGATGCATCGACCGTTATGACTGGGGGAGTCTCCGTTGTCTTACCTTCGGATTCTTCTCTAGTCTTACCGTCTGTGTCGCTACTGTTGTGACTACGGGGGATGTTGACTATAATGTTTATTAGGAAGTAGAAGATAGACTAGGATTTGTTCGTGCCTTGTCTTGTACTCCTATATATATGCCCATGAGAATCAAGCAATACAACAACTATTCCACCAATCCCTCTCTCTCCCTTCTATCAGCTACCACCGCCGCTGGCCTCACCCTTCCTCCTGAGGCCGCCTTATCCATGTCGCCCCTTCGTTTTCCTTTCTCACGCCTCTCCTGGCGCTCTTCTGCATCCACCTGAGCTGTCGGCTCTGCCTCCCGTCGGTTGCAACTATGGCGCCGCCCGCGCCGACGTGCTTTCTCCGCCCTCCGCACGAGCTCCTTCAGCGTTGTCTCGCCTCCTCTACCATGTGCCTCCCTGCATCGAGGAACTCGTCCACCTCCCGCTTTCTCTAGCCGCCGGTCAAGAACACGGCAGCGGACGCGCGCTCCTCCAAAGTCGTTGCCTCCTCTGCAGTCCACCATCACTGGAGCACCTCTTGACCAAGCTCGCTCGAGCCACCTCGCTGACCACTCCTTCACAAGACTAGCGACCCCCCTGTCACCAGCCGCAACTCCTCCGCTATCGCCATGGCTGCTCCCCTCGTCCTCGATATCCATTTGCGTGTTGCCTCTCACAGGGTGCCACAAGCAGCTGCTTTGGTCAACCACGCTTGAAGTAGAAAATATTGGGGGTTAATTAGCCACAAAGTCAGGGGGTTTTCTGTAAAAGGAAAAAATGATTCATTTCATTTTTCCCGTGACTTAATGATGGAATACGGGTTAATTACCAAAACTACAGGGAGTTTTATGCAAAAATAGCGGTGATGTACAACCAGAAGCACTAATCTTTACCTAATAATAAAATAAAGCATCGATTACTTGAGTTCGTTCGTCATTGCATATTTTGCGGAAAAGTCCCCGCACTTTCATGAAATCAACCTGTAGTCGCGATTTAAGTGAAAACAGGAAAACATTTCATGTTTTATGGAAAACCCCCTGAGATTTTGGTTAATCAACCTGCGGTCCTATTTTAAGTGAGAATAGATAACATTTTGCTTTTTGCAGAAAACCCCCTGAGATTTTGGCTAATAAACCCATGGTTTTTCTAGAAAATAATGTTTTTTGCATATAGATTCAATTTTGTTTTTAAATATTCATATTTTTTAAACCGTAACTCCAATTTTAACATACTATATATGAAAATTGATTAGAAAAATTTGTAGAATATGAATATGATGTTATATTTACCTGTTAATCGGTTATAAATGTTGATTATAGATAGATTCAAGTGCTGCAAAAAATATTTATATCTTTTAAACCCTAACTAAATTGATTAGAAGAATGCGTAGAATCTGAATATGATGTTGTTTCACATGTTAATAATTTTACAATGTTGTTTAAGATGCAACGTTAATCAGTACTGCATGACCTGCCTTTCTTTCGTACCGGTGCCGATTCAAATTGAAAATGAACACCTCAACAAAAACAAATTGGAGACGAAAGAAACCATCTATGACCATGCATGTCCGTCGGCGAGAGTGCGAAGAAGAGTAAATGGCAAAACTGATAAGATGCCATGTTGAAATACAGGACGTGAACCTATTGGAGTCTTGAGTCATGGATATTGTGTTAGGGACGTATGGTTTTTTCTCTCTCATTGCAACGCACGGGCTCTTTTACTAATGACACTAATGACTTTATTATTAGATAAAGATGTGTAAGCAGCTCACATATCTGAAAAGAAAATATACGCAACACACCGCATGCCTCTCGTTTACCCGACTCAGCGACCTTCTAGGTCTCTCTTGATGTAAAAAAAACTTCCTAGGTCTCTCTTGTTCGCCCATGGCGGCCGTCGATCACCAACGCCCAGCGGCAAGGCGAGAATAACAATTCGTCCGCCGACGGTGGCCGACAATTCAAGTCCAGATTGGAGGGAGTGAGATCACATCGTTCCGCTTGGGCATGTCTTGTAGCATAATACTCCGTGTGAAATTAACCTTTGCCCTACTTTTCTAACTGCTTTTCCTTTAAACTTTGATGATTGACCTAGGCTATGTAATGATGTTTTTCAAATAGAAATTGATCATTCGATTCATATAATGATACATGCACTCAAGCCCACCCGCCAGATGTAGGTGTGTCAAATCTTATTGATGGCTTGCTACAAATAATCTCCCAAAGCTTCTAGTCAGACAAATTAATTTATATGATGCCCCAGAACCTTTTATGCAGAGAATAATTAAGTTTTAGGATGATGAAATATCAAAAGGGGCCACTATGACATGTGAGTGAATTTACATAATTACATGTTTCTTTCACTTGATGATACTTTACTTTAGAATGTCGAACTAACATGTTTTTTAATCTTTTCCAGAAGATGAGAAGTTGACTAGCTATGAATTTATTTTGATGCTCTATATGGAATTGGTTTTAGAAAATCTAGGCAAGCGGTTTTATAAATTCCTCCAACCGGTACGTCTTGCACTTTTCAGCTTTTTAATGTAACTATTATATGTGAACGAATACCTCAAATCCACACCATCTAACGAGTGAACCCATTGAGGAAATTTTCTGGCTCCGCCCCTGGCTCCAACACACGGCGCCGGACATGGTTTTTGTTGTGTCGATTTAGGAGAGAAAAGGAGGTGTAGCCTATGATTTAGCTGTGAGTGGGGGGCTTTTTCGCATTGATTCCTGTTCGGATTAGACAGCGCCCTTGCCGGAGGCAGGGATGGCGTGGCGAGCAGCAACCAAGTGTACCGTCGCAGTCGGATGAGAAAGAGCACGGCGGGTGGCGTCGAGAGGAAGGATAAGAAATGGGTGTTGGTTGGAGGAAGAGCAAGGCAAGTTGTTAGGATTTCCATCTAACGATGCGAACGAATTGACTGATTACCAAGCGTTTATGGTTTTTCAGGTAACTCACGAATAATCGATCCCTGTGAAGTTAGAGCATCTACAACCGTGCGTAGCTAATCCGGTCATCAAACGCCTTACAGAGAGGACCTCGTTAGCCTCATTTTGCGTCCATTGCAAACGAATACCTCAAATCCATACTACACCCTGCAACCTAAAAGTTACCCATTAGTACATAGATAAACCTAGCCTAAACTACTCATCGTCAGAGAATTAGACGGCCTATGTGTCGGATGGACCTTCCTCTTGGTGGATGGCCGCCCCCAGCAGCTCCGGCTCCTCATCGGACACTATGTCCACAAAGAGTTCATCGATCTCCGCCCGTGCCTCACGGAGGTAGCGGTGGTTTACCTCCTTCACCTCCAAATGGATGGAGTCGAGGATGACCTGCTGCTCCTCCCCCGCATCCGCTTGGGCGACTTCAAACTCGCCCAGCGTGTCGGCCATGTTGAATCCAACAGCCAGAGGCGCCGGATTTGCATCACCTTCCACCGCTTCCTCCTTCGGCTTCGCGTCCTTCATGGCCGCATCAATGGCCCGCAGTTCTGCGCCCTCCTCTGTCTCCTCCTCCGTCGACTCTGGAGGCGTGCTAGCTGCAATCCAAGCGACGTGCGGGGCCCAGATCTCCTCCAGGAGATGCAACCGACGCTTCAGGTGAGCATTGCTTAGGTGATGCTCCGTTGTCAGGCCATGGCTATAGGCGGACAAAGATTTCTGAGCTGCGAGTGGATGTGGGGGTTGGTGGCGCCAAAAGGAGGGTAATGGGACTGGATAGGGGTAGGGGTCGCCGTCCGGCTTAAATAGTCGGGTTTGGCTCCTCGACCAACCCGTCGGAGCGACGTCCTCACCAGAACGATGGGTGTTCGTAAGGGTCCCGCACATTTGTGCGACACCTCCTCATATATGTCCTCAATATGGGATGTATACAAGGGGTGCCGACCAGCCAACACATACAAGGCCGGTTTGAAGAGCTTCGTTGACCGGTCACTGACCGGGCGTATGAGGAGCCCGAGGGCTGCAGATGCTCTTGTTACCAAGCCCCTACATGGTTCGCTCTTGTTAGAGCATTTACAGTCGAGCGCCCCAAACCGGCTTCAAGCGCCCAGCCGGCCTGCCGGTTATTGACCGGTCACGAAAAATTGACACGGACGCCTCAAACAGGCCTCAAACGCCCGTGCTGTCCGGCACCCCTCATATCCAGCCCAAATATGTGGTGGATACGGGGCGGCCTGGGCGTGCCCGGCCCACCACTGACCCACAAGTGCCCCCACAGAAAAACCATCCGGCTCCTTGCTCGGAACCCTAGCTCACTCACTCCTCTCCGTAGCTCTGTCCTCTCCTCTCCCCTCTCCGAGTCCGATTCACCCCGGCGCAATGTCCAGCTTCGGCAGTGACTCCGGCTACGACCTCGACATCGACGAGGAGATGGCCCTCCGCATTGGCTTGGAGCGGTCCAAGATGGACACCGGTGGCAGCTCCGGATCTGCAGCGTCGCCGCGGCTCCCGCACCAACGCAGCGCGGACCCGGCAGCTGGACCCTCACGGCCCGCGCTGAGCTCCCGCAGGACAACACAGTCTACACCGCCCCCACGTCGTCCCCTTCCCCCGTCGGCCGCTCCTCCGCGTGACCAGCGGCAGCGGTGGGTGCTAATCCCTGCGTCGTCGGCCCGCACGCGCACTCTGAAATAAAAGGCGTGCGCCACCCGCCGCAAGAGGCAGCGGGCAAGGGAGAGGGAAGCGGCGGAGCGGGCCGTGCATCATCGACGCGGGATGCCGGCGGAGCCCAATGAGGAGGAGTGGCTCCTCGCCGATGTCTACCATCGGTCGCTCGCGATGGCGGAGACGGACGCTCGCCGCCTCCGACTGAAGAACGCAACGGCCCTCTGGCTAGTCATAGAGCAGTCGGAGCGGGAGGCAAAGAAGGCAGTGGCGGAGGTGGCCCGGTCTCCATGCTGAAGTGCAGCAGGACAAGGTCGTCGCCGGATGAAGGGGCTGGTAGTCATGTCCTCGTCCGACTCCGACAACAGCTTCACCTCCGACGACTACCAAGATTCTCCATCAGCCACGGGCGCCTACAGCTACGCCGGTGACCAGAAGTGGAAATGCCCGGCAAGGAAGTGGTGAAAAAGCTCCCTCTTATGTTTAATTATCATTTTTAATAGTTGAACTTGTCCAGCGATGAACTGCGGTGATCTTTTGGATGTTGTAAAGTGGGTTTGTGTATTCATTATCCGTTTGATGTCGATTTCTTTGTCCGTTATTTGATCATGTAGAGTAGTTCATCACGTTGTAGTATGGATATAGGATGCCGAACATGATATACGTGAATGTGAAGAGGAAAATATAGCCGGATTTGCCGAGGTTGTAGATACTCTTACCAAGCCCCTGGTTCCTGGTGAAGTCTACGCACCGTCTAGTCCAACGACAGCTGCCTCAGTGCATCTCCGATCCGATGCTCAGGCCCTACAGTTGACAGGGTCCTCGTGTCGATCCCCAGCTGCCTGCGCGCGCGTGACACTGCTGCGGCCGGCCGGCCGTCGTTAGGCAGCAACAAACACTGCTGCTGCTGCTGCTGCTGCTACAGCGCACCGCAGCAACAGCTCTGTGGAGTGAACAGAAACCATCAATGGCGGACAGCAACGGGAGCCGCAGCGGGGCAGAGCGAATCCTCACTTGATTCATATCAGGCTAACAGAATAATTACAAGCAACAGATGCCCACAAGAATGGCGACCCTACCACCCCTCAACAACGACGACCAGCCAAGCCAAGCCAACCCACCATACACACATGGCGCCGCTACTCTACACCCTAATTTTAATCAGCGTCAGAGAAACATTCTAGGGGTCCAAAACCCTGGGGCAATGCAAGAAGGTGCAAACACAACTCACTCAATGTCCTAACTGAAACGGACAACACTGGTCACTGAACTTGATACCGACGGCCATGTCATGTCATGTCGCCTCAACCGCCGCCGGACGCGGCGGCTGCTGCTGCTCGATGGCGGCGGCGGAGGCAGCCTTCTCAGGGCCCTCCTTGGGGCCGGCGCGCGCCAGGAGGTCCTCGTAGAGCGCGACGGAGTCCCGGGAGAACTCGGCAAGGGCCTCGAACATGCTCGCGAGGCCGATCTTGAAGCCGTTGAGGGTGACGTCGTGGGTGTCGCGCATGCAGTGGTGGTGCCGCGCCTTCTCCGCCTCCACCCGCCGCCGCAGCGCGCTCAGCGCCTCCTTGCGCTCCGACAGCTGCTCCATCCGCTGCCTCGCGTCCTGCTCCGGCCGGTGCTCCAGCAGCTTCGTCTCGATCACCTTGTTCTCCGCACGCTTGTACGCCGTCGCCTTCTTGTCCAGCTCCTTGGCCAGGCCGTCCACCTTCCGCTTCTGCTGCTGCTCCTCCCCTTGCTTCAGCCACAGCACCCTCACGCTCCGGTTGAAGTTACGCATGGTGAAGGGCACCCGCTTGTACGGGAACCTCGACAGCGTGGTGTGCCACTCGTGGCAGATCACGACCAGGGGCGGCGCGCCGGCCCTGTCAGGCGCGATCGAAGAGATCCCTCGGGAGTAACGGATGGTGTCCGTCACGATGAACTTGGACAGCCAGCCGTCAAGGGCTTCAATGTATGCTTTCTGAGCACTAACATAGCTCACAAAGCAGGACCTCCAATTCCTCAGTTCAACCTCCAGCCTGAGAGTGGCATGCCGCTGGGCATCGTTGCAGAATTTCCCATAAGCAGGGCAGGTGAAGGAATTCACCTCAAACATTATCTGTCGCTGTGCTTCATGAGACTCCACCATCACTTTCCAAGTTCTCGCAAAGCTGTCACGGAGAAGGGAAAAGCATCAGTATTCAGTGTAGCCACATCACAAATCCTACACACAAAAACATGACATCAGCTTACCCGTGCAACAGCTCAACAAGCTGCGGTTGCAGTTCCTCGTCCCGTAATTTTTGTATTCTATCTGATATCGATTCTGCTGCTCGTAGAGAAACCCAGATCCTTGTGTACAAGTCTCTCACATTTGTCCGAGTCTTTTCAGCACAGCGCAGCTCTGAACCTTTGGCATCTTGGTTCCTCAGCTGGACACATTTCTTCTCGTATGTTTGTCGAATTTGATCTATGGCCTGTACAGAACCAAATCGTTTTTAATATAAATATAACAATACACGATACAACAGAGACATTGTGTTCGAACATGCCAGGAAACCATGAAGAAATGCTTGTGCACAAGAAACTACAGAAAATGGTCATAATGCATGGAAAACTAAGCACATTGCTTTTCATCAGTTCAAAAAATCACAGATAGCACTATCAGTAGTATGACCTTGTCAAGACCTTCAACTTAGCCTCATTTACTAAAGACACACGAACCCAAAGACAAGATACATTTTAATTTCAAGGTGGCGTCAGTCTTTTTCAATTAATTAGTTGCCTTAACCATAGATAGATCAATAGCAACTTGCTAAGAAAGATATGATGTATTCTTTGTATATTTATACAATCACTGGAAAGATCAAATGACTACAGCAGATACATAACCCACCTTAACTTCTTCATACAGTTTCTTCTCCCAGGCATACAATCTCCCTAATGTCTGCGAGTGACTTCCTGACTTCATCCCACCATAGTCATCGAATATGTCGCTCTTATTAGTCTCACTCTTCTCTGTCCACGACAAGCTGTTCGAGCTTGCTCCCAGCTCGCTCCTATAGGATGAAGATGACACAGACGAGGGAGACCGGTGCCACGCAATGGCATGAATTATCTTCGACGGGCTCTCTGCACCAAGACAGAGATATCAATGTCAATACCATCAACCGAAGACACACCTAATCTGTTGTCTGTACTCTGCAGTGTATGGATGTATATCAATCAAAAGCCAATCCTTGTACTGTGCTGTTCTAAGTTCTACCAGAACTGAAAAGTGCAGATTTCATGGTGTTCATCATGAAGCAGGCGCCTTTAGTCATTTGCACCCCAAAAGGACCACTTTGGCAATCAAGAACCACAAGTGGTAGCATCAAAAGGGCTAAAAAAATTGGGCCAGGACATGACTGCAAAGTTAGAGAAGGGGATAACAAATTGACTGTGTGCGCATATTACATCAGCCGAGAATATTCAAAGCCACTTTTTTATGAGATTATGCTCTGCCTAATCTCCAGGGGCACATGCGAGCCCTAAACAAAGAACAGCGCCATCTAAAAATTCCATGCCAACATGAGTATTAAAAGAGTGGTGTATCCAAACCAAATGCATCTAATGGCACAGGGCCTTTCGCTGATGGAGATTTGTGAAATCCACTCATGTCTCGCACCAGCTTTACACCCAAATCTTGCAGTTTTCCCACAAACAGAAAAAAGGGGTTCGGCCGCGTTTGGGGCGAAAGATCGAGCAGGTTGCGGTGGCAGAGAGAAATGGAGGCGAGAAAAGTTGGGGGAAGGCGATAAAGGCCGGACCTTTGAGCTCGGGGGCACGGGCGGCGGCCTCGAGCATGCCGGAGACCTCCTTCCCGGCCTCCGCAGCGCGGGACAGGAGCTCCTCCACCTCCTTCAGCGCCGCCAGGAGCTCGCGCCCCGGCTGCACCATGCCGACCTCCAGCCCGCCGCCGTTGTTACCCGTCGTCACCTCGCCCACCTCTTTCGCCCCTTCCTGCTTGGCCACTCCAAGCGAAGAATCTGCTTTAGGGTTTTTAGCCGCCGCCGCCGCCACCACCTTCTCCCCCTCCCCCTCGTTCTCGTTCTCGTCCTCGTCCTCGTCTTCCTCTTCCGCCTCCTCCAGGTCTGGGATCCCCTCCCGCTCCCTGACGGCGCGCATCTCCTCGTCGCTGATGGCCGCGGCTGCGGCCGCCACCTCCTCCGTCCCGTAGAACGGGTTGAAGAAGTCCCACCCGCCGACCGCCGACGCCGCGGGGGGCGGCGGGGGCGGCGTCGCCGGGGGCGTGTAGTAGTACGGGCGGCCCATCTCGGGCGTCCCCATTTCCGGCGTGCGCGCGCCGCAGTCCTCCTGCTCCTCCTCGGGCGGCGGCGCCTCCGTCTGCCGCTGCGGCTGCGGCTGCGGCGGCGGGGGCGAGGGCGTGGGCGAGGGGGCCGAGGGCATCAGCGCCTGCGCCGGCTTGGGCGACCCGGGGGGCGAGGCGGTGGGAGTGGGGAGCGTGATGAGTATCGGCGCCGGCGCGGTGTGGCGCGCGACAAAGACGTCGAGCGCGTCGGCGACGGCGCGCAGGGCGGCCGCGTAGCCGGCGTGCGCCGCGGCCAGCGCGAACCTCCGGTCGGCGGCCGCCTTGATGAGGCGCTTCCGGTCGCGGCACACCGCCACGGGGTCGCCGCCCGCGCCCGCGCCGCCGCCGCCGCCGGCGAGCCGGGAGGCGGCGCAGTTCCCCATCGGAGCCTACCCCGCCCTACCGAGGGTTTATTAG